>NC_048298.1:8146642-8419712 GCF_013100865.1 Trachemys scripta elegans | reverse complement strand
GGGGGTAGCCATGTTAGTCTGTATCTCCAAAAACAACAAGGAGTCTGGTGGCACCTTAAAGACTAACAGATTTATTTGGGCATAAGCTTTCGTGGGTGAAAACCTCACTTCTTCAGATGCATCTGAAGAAGTGAGGTTTTCACCCACGAAAGCTTATGCCCAAATAAATCTGTTAGTCTTTAAGGTGCCACCAGACTCCTTGTTGTTTTTGGAGATACAGACTAACATGGCTACCCCCTGATACTTGACACAGTGCAATGTGAGTGCATTGATTTATGGAACCGAAGAGTTGCCCGTGGAGAGAAGCCCTGTTCTTTATAAATATTCCATGGGCGCCCTCCCACTGGGCAAAATGAGAGAGCACTGGGATTACGTCCCATTCAACATCAATAAGGCCTTTGGTGAGAAGCCGCAGCACGCTATGTAAAGAGGTCCGGCTTGAGAACCAATCTGAACCTTCCCTTGCCCTCCAGTTAATAGTGTCATCAGAACGGTCGGCTGGGAGGAGAAATGTCGCCTGGCAAGCCCAAACTGCACACTCAGCCCAAGCTCTCCCCCACAAGCGTGGCTCCCTTACTTGTGGGAGCTGGGAAACACCCCACACTGGCTAGCGGCAGCTATTCCAGAGTGGAACAAGTCCCAGCCTTTGAGTGTGAAGCTTCGTTTCTGAGGGGCAGGGCTTTGAGGCAGGGATTCCTGGGTTCTGATCCCAGCTCTCATGCTATCTAACTTCAGGCAAATCACCTGGCCTCAGTTGGCCCTTCAGTAAAATGGGGACAACAATGCTGTATCCAACCCACTGGGGAGTTGTGAGAATTCGCCGGCTAATGTTCAGCAGGGCCTTGAAGATGGAAAGTGCTATACAAATGCTGATGGTCAGACTGTGGTATTTCGCCATTTGCCTCAATAGGAGCCAGTGTGGAGCCATAGCATCCACTGGGGAGGGTTGCCTCAGCGAGGTGCAGGCCAAGGGACAGGCGTACTGAACAGGCTGCGCTGCTCTGCAGGCCGGTGTGGCAGGAGAACTGGGTCGTGGCATGACTGGGATGCACTGATGGGGCACTTCCTGCACGCCCCCTCAGTGCAGGGATTGCATCCGTGGTCACAGATTGAGAACCCAGTACTCCCCTGGCCCTCAGCACCTCCCAGCCGGGCCTCATGGTATTTTAACATGGCCCTAGGCAATGTCCCCAGTAGGCCACGAGTGTCAACTGCTCCTCCTGTAGGCAGCGACCCCTCAGCACATGCCACTAAAAGGCTGTTGGCATAGATGGGCCCCTCTCTCCTCCCAGGCACGGGGCAGTAACAATGCTGCCCACAGGTGAGGCTCCCCAGGTGGAGGCGGTGTCTCCCACAGGCAGTCTCTGCTCCAGAGGGGCTACCCCTCCACAAACAATGTCTCTCCTCACCACCAGGCAATCTTAGAAGAGTCCGTCCACACAAAGCTGCTCACCGTTGGCCCCTCACATTGAGTGGATCCAAGATGGCAGCTGGCCACGAGCAGCCTCCGCAGGACCTCACACAGCCCTGCACTTTGTCCCCCTACCATTTTTCCAGTGAATTGTAACCCTCTCCCAGGTGCCGGCTTGAGAGCTCTAGAGACTGATGCCCTCGGTGTGCGCAGAATGGGCTCTGCTGAGGCGGCCCAGGTGCAAGCTAACCCCACCCTGCTCCCTGTCAATGTGCCTCAAACCTAACCTGGAGGGAGCTGCAGTTCAGGCTCTAAGGTCCATTCCTTGACTTCCCCGCTGAGACTGCCAAGAAGGGGGCCTGTTGTTTAAATTGGTGATGGTGCATTTTGAGAAGTGGACACTGAACCAACTACAAACTGGACCGAGAACCAGCAACAGGCCACTGTGCACCCAGCCCAACGCAACTGGAGCTGGTCGGGAATTTGTTGACGAAGCACTTGTCGGGCCATGCTTTAAGTAAGGTGAAAGGAGAAATACCCGTGAAGAGGAGAAATATATTGTTGAGAAGAAATACATCGCTGAGGAGCCTAGTGCTTTTGGTGAAAAAATGTTGATTTGTCAAAACTGAAAAGCTTTGAATCCTGGGTTTCAATGAATCGCCCAACTTGAAAAAATGTTGAAAATTTTTTTTTTTCAAAATTGTCAAAATGTGCCATGTTGACACTTTCTAAATGAAAAATTCCAGTTTTCGGATTCAAAACTTTTTGTTTAGAAACGTCAGTTAATTAGACTAAAAAAGGGTTAGAAAAGATTGAAATCAAAACAAACGGTTTGAAATTCTCAAAATGAGACGTTTCGATTGACCCAAACAAATCTTTTTTCTGGTGTTTCAGAGTGTGAACATTTTCAAGACTTTGAAGTTTGGTCCTGATTCAAGACAGGGAAAAAATGTTAAACTCTCAAGAATATTTGAGGGACAAGAAAACAGTTTCCTGGCCAGCTCTAATCACACCAAGTGTACGTCTTCACTACCCGCCAGATAGGCGGGTAGTAATCAATCTATCCGGGATCAATTTATCGCGTCTCGTCTAGACGCGATAAATCGATCCCCGAACGCTCTCCCCATTGACTCCGGAACTCCACCAGAGCGAGAGGCAGAAGCGGAGTCGACAGGGGAGCCGCGGCCATCGAGCTCGTGCCGTGAGTACCCGAGGTAAATCGATCTAAGATACGTTGACTTCAGCTACGCTATTCTTGTAGCTGAAGTTGCGTATTTTAGATCGATCCCCCCATCCCCTCAGTGTAGACCATCCCCAATTTTCAGCCCCTGCTTCCCTGCCTGGGGCTTGTAGTGATGTCCTAGATTTTCAGTAGGGAGCTAATGGAGAGGAGCTTCTTGCAGGCTGCCTGTCTCACCATGTGAATCCCCCTCAGCCAGACTTCGTCCTCCTGCACTGTATACAGAGTGGCCTCTCTGCAGTGCTCGTGAAGTGCTTGGAAGCCAACAACTGTTTAGTGTTACAAGGACGTGTACCTTCTCCAGTAATTGTGTCACACCCCTTCCTGTGCTGCTGCCTTCCCCTTCACTTCTGTCTCTCTTCCACATCATAATCCAGGTGCTCTGTATAGCTGGGTGACAGCCCAACCGAGGTGGCACTTGAGTGGCACTCCAGATACCAAGCTCTAGTGCCTGCGATGGCATGACAGTTCAGTTTACAGCGAGCCAGCTCCAGCAGCCTGCTAGGATTGGGAGCTCTGCCGCTCGAGTCTCCTCTGTTATTCCAGATCAGTCATCCTTGCAGAAAGGCGGGGACAGCAGAGAGGGGAGATTGGGAGGGGGAAGATGGCATCTCCTACAGCTCCAGTGCTGCCCATTTTATGTGTCTTTCCTTCTTCCCTCTGGTGGTTAGCGACCCATGTAGGTGGGGGCGACTGTGCTGCACAACGGAACGAGTTCAGCTCATGGGGGGTTGTCTGGGCACTTCCCAACCCTCCTTTAGCACCAGTCATTCTCTGGGATTAATCAGAGATAAATCACCTTGCCCACTTATCCTGCATCCAGCAAAACTGCTGTGCAGAGTTCTCAGCTCAGTGCTACTGCCCTGGGGAGGGAGCTGTCCGCCTCCGAAGCTCAGACAGGACTCGGCTTGGCAGAATTGGATGGTCTGTTTGTTTGTAATTGGGACGATTAATATTGATTTTTATTTCTGTGCGTTTTTTTTTTCTATTTGTAACTATGGTCGAGTTCAGGATCCTGACAAAAGGAAGAAAGGAGAGCAGCAGAATACGGACCCTGGACTTCAGAAAAGCAGACTTTGACTCCCTCAGGGAACTGATGGGCAGGATCCCCTGGGAAGCTAAAATGAGGGGGAAAGGAGTCCAGGTGAGCTGGTGTATTTTAAAGAGTCCTTATTGAGGGCGCAGGAACAAACCATCCCGATGTGCAGAAAGAATAGTAAATATGACAGGCAACCAGCTTGGCTTAACAGAGAAATCTTCGGTGAGCTTAAACACAAAAAGGAAGCTTACAAGAAGTGGAAACTTGGATAGATGACTAGGGAGGAGTATAATAATATTGCTCGAGCATGCAGGAAGGCCAAAGCACAATTGGAGTTGCAGCTAGCAAGGGATGTGAAGGGTAACAAGAAGGGTTTCTACAAGTATGTTAGCATCAAGAAGAAGGTCAGGGAAAGTGTGGGCCCTTTACTGAATGGGGGAGGCAACCTAGTGACAGTTTATGTGGAAAAAGCTGAAGTACTCAATGCTTTTTTTGCCTCAGTCTTCACAGACAAGGTCAGCTCCCAGACTGCTGCACTGGGCAGCACAGTATGGGGAGGAGGTGAGCAGCCCCCAGCGGTGAAAGAATGGGTTAAGGACTATTTAGAAAAGCTGGACATGCACAAGTCCACGGGGCCGGATGCAGTGCATCCGAGGGTACTGAGGGTGTTGGCTGATATGATTGCAGACCCATTGGCCACTATCTTTGAAAACTCATGGCAATCGGGGGAGGTCCCGGACGATTGGAAAAAGGCAAATATAGTGCCCATCTTTAAAAAAAGGAAGAAGAAGAATCCGGGGAACTACAGACTGGTCAGCCTCACCTCAGTCCCCGGAAAAATCATGGAGCAGGTCCTCAAGGAACCCATTTTGAAGCACTTGGAGGAGAGGAAAGTGATCAGGAACAGTCAACATGGATTCACCAAGGGCAAGTCATGCCTGACCAACCTGATTGCCTTCTATGATGAGATAACTGGCTCTGTGGATATGGGGAAAGTGGAGGACGTGATATACCTTGACGTAGGCAAAGCTTTTGATACAGTCTCCCACAGTATTCTTGCCAACAAGTTAAAGAAGTGTGGATTGCATGAATGGACTATAAGGTGGATAGGAAGCTGGCTAGATCGTCGGGCTCAACGAGTAGTGATCAACGGCTCGATGTCTAGTTGGCAGCCGGTAGCAAGCAGAGTGCCCCAGGGGTCAGTCCCGGGGCTGGTTTTGTTCAACATCTTTATTAATGATCTGGATGATGGGATGGACTGCACCCTCAGCAAGTTCGTGGATGACACTGAGCTGGGGGGAAAGGTAGATATGCTGGAGGGTAGGGATAGGCTCCAGAGTGACCTAGACAAATTGGAGGATTGGACCAAAAGAAATCTGATGAGGTTCAACAAGGACAAGTGCAGAGTCCTGCACAAGGACGGAAGAATCCCATGCACTGCTACAGGCTGGGGCCGGACTGGCTGAGCGGCAGTTCTGCAGAAAAGGACCTGGGGATTACAGTGGACGAGAAGCTGGATATGAGTCAGCAGTGTGCCCTCGTTGCCAAGAAGGCTAATGAGGTATTCGGCTGCATTAGTAGGAGCATTGCCAGCAGATCGAGGGAAGTGATTATTCCCCTCTATTCGGCATTGGTGAGGTCACACTTGGAGTATTGCGTCCAGTTTGGGTCCCACCACTACAGAAGGGATGTGGACAAATTGGAGGGTAATGAAAATGATTAGGGGGTTGAGGCATATGCCTTACTAGGAGAGGCTGAGGAAATTTGGCTTATTCAGTCTGCAAAAGAGACGAATGAGGGGAGATTTGATAGCAGCCTTCAACTACCTGAAGGGGGTTCCAAAGAGGATGGACCTCGGCTGTTCTCAGTGGTGGCAGATGACAGAACAAGGAGCAATGGTCTCAAGTTGCAGTGGGGGAGGTCTAGGTTTATCCAACCTAGTTTTTATTAGGAAAAACTATTTCACTAGGAGGGTGGTGAAGCACTGGAATGGGTTACCTAGGGAGGTGGTGGACTCTCCTTCCTTAGAGGTTTTTAAAGCCTAGCTTGACAAAGCCCTGGCTGGGATGATTTAGTTGGGGTTGGTCCTGCTTTGAGCAGGGGATTGGACTAGATGACCTCCTGAGGTCTCTTCCAACCCTAATATTCTATTATTCTATTTTAATTTTCACAGTTGTAGGAAATTCAGGTTGGAGTTAGGGCAATGCTGACAGCGGGGCCCAAGACACCCACACGCCAGGAGGTGGGGGAAGGAGGGCTGTGGGCCTGGCACAGCAAAGCTGAGACCCCTGGCCAGGGCTGTGAGTAGGGGGATGAGCTCCCAGCCGAGAGGGAGGCCACCCCACTGCTGACTGGCTTCTGCCTGGTGATGACCTCTGTGCTCCGGCTAGTGAGTGAGCAAGCAGTGAGCGAGCCAGGAGAGCAGGGCTGCTGCTGCGGGCTGGTGACAGTGAATCCTGGGAGGGAGGGATAGCTCAGTGGTTTGAGCATTCGCTTGCTAAACCCAGGGTTATCAGTTCAATCCTTGAGGGGCCATTTAGGGAACCGGGGTAAAAATCTGTCTGGGGATTGGTCCTCCTTTGAGCAGGGGGTTGGACTAGATGACCTCCTAAGGTCCCTTCCAACCCTGATATTCTATGAGGTGTGGGGAGTGGCAGAGCAAATACCCCGCCAGCTGAGGGGGAGGCTATCCCACCACTAAACAGCTCCTGCCTAGGGATGGCCCACGCGTGCTCGGCCAGTGAATGAGTGGGGCCATGACAGTGGGGCTGCAGAGGGCGCCCTGCGGGGCCACGGTGCTGGTGGTGTGGGGGAGGCTGCACGTGCCAATTGTTCTCAGTGGATATTCTTTTTCAACGTGTCAGGTGAAATTGACATTTACTAGTAATGCGTTTACTTTACTGCCTCCAACCTGTATGAGCCACTGGGTCATTCCTTGGCCGATGCGTCTCAGTTAACACTGCCCGTCCACCCCCCACATGCCGTGCAGAACAAGTAGCTTCCACAGGAAGGGGTGACAGGTTGGAGGGGAGAGGATGCAGAACCCTTCCCTGCTTTAGGCACTCGGAGACACAGTCCTTGGTGGATTAAACTAGACATGGGGGGTGTGAATCCAATTGAACGAAGCATCGCTAGTGGACCAATCCAAGTGCTCCTGGCCGCCTGCCCTGCCAACTCCACCTGCTGCTCCCCATCCCCCATAGCTACCTCAAGCACTCTCCAGCCGTGCCTTCCACCCTCATGGGTCCAACCTTGGGGGGTCCATGGACCCTCTCCCAGCTTATGGCTTGGATCCTCCTCTATCCACCTCTGCATACACTTTGGCTTATCTACCCATGCTCATCACCATGGTAGTGCAGCAGCTGGACCCTAATGGTTTTCTCAACTGAGAAATCAGTTATTGGAGAGGCTTTTAAACAGGGCCGGCTCCAGGGTTTTGGCTGCCCCAAGCAGCCAAAACAAAAAAAAAAAACAAAAAAACAAAAACAAAACCAAAAAAAAAAGCCGCGATCGCGATCTGCAGCGGCAATTCGGCGGGAGGTCCTTCACTCCCAGGCGGAGTTAGGGACCGTCTGCTGAATTGCCGCCGAATACCTGGACATGCTGCCCCTCTCTGGAGCGGCCGCCCCAGGCACCTGCTTGAGAAGCTGGTGCCTGGAGCCGGCCCTGCTTTCAAACCATGTACCCTACAACCAAACTAGGCTGGCCGTTACAGAATTGACCAGTTTCACTTTCTCCCATTGCAGTCCGACCATAGCTAGCTGAGTTCTTAGCACATATATGTTTCTTAGCCCTGGTCTACATTAGGGGGCGGAGAATCGATCTAAGTTACGCAACTTCAGCTACGTGAATAACATCGCTGAAGTTGACGTACTTAGATCAATTTACCGCGGTGTCTTCACCGCGCTGAGTCAACTGCTGCCACTCCCCTGTCGACTCCGCCTGCGCCTCTCGCCGAGCTGTAGTACAGGAGTCGACGGGAGAGCGCTCAGGGGTTGATTTATTGTGTCTAGACTAGACGCAATAAATCAATCCCTGCTGGATCGATCGCTGGCCGCCGATCCAGCCGGTAGTGAAGACATACCCTTAGGAATCCATCAATGTAGTATCCAAGCCCATCAGAAATACATGTAGTAGAGAATCCTGGTAGGCAAAATGGCCAAGTCCTCACTGAGTCTTTACTCAGTTTTCACTTGGCCCTTACGCAGCCAGCCACTTACCTCTGACCTCAAGCAAGGGCCAGGTAAAACTGGAGGAAAAGCTGACCTTGTGGTACAGCTCAGAAATTTCCCACCGTTGCAGCTAGCCCCAGTACGGCTTGAACAAAAGCAGGACTGGCTCGTAGGACTGTGCACTTCAGATCTGTGCTGGGTGGAGCGTATCAGTCCTGCGGGTGTGCATCTCACGCATTCTTAGCAAAGGGAAAGAAATTACTCTCCTCCCTTCTGCAGGCTCCCTGTCCTCTTAGGAGAAAGAGCTTTACAATTAATTATTTCTTGAAAGAAAACGAGACAAATCAGTCAGGGGAATAAACCTGGCCCCTTTGCTTATGCCTGTGGCAGAGGGCAATGCGCCGTGCACTGGGCATCATAAACCCTGTTTTATGGGACCTGTTTCACGAGGCTGCAGAGTTACAGCAGCGCCATGCCATGCTGTCACTGTCTGCACCCGGTCGCTCGTTAACTCCTCGAGGGAGAAGAGATCAACTCTGGTGCAACCCTTAGCGCTGATCTCTTCCAGGGAGCCCTGGGCTTGGCTAGGCCATGAAGCTAATCGCCTCGCTCGGGATTTTGTTGTCGTCGCCATTGCTGGTTCGGGATCGTGCTCATTAATAAGCGGTTTAGCATCTGAACAGCCTGTAACGAATCCATGTGCTGCAGACAGCAAACGCAATTACAGAAATAACATAATTAGGGTTATGCAATAGCATTCCGAATCCTGCACGCTGAGAAGGAAGAAGCGTGCAAATAGGAGTTCGGTATCTGACAGACCTGGCACCGGTAGATCAGAGAAGGTCTGGAGAAAAGCTTGGTAATGAACTAGCAGCAAGTTGGAGCAATTCAAGCCCATGAAGTTGTTTCATCAGTTGAATCGTATGCAGATGGACTAAGGGGTTGTTTTGGTCGGCTGGTAGGCATCACAGCTGCTTACGTTTATGTATTAGCTCTCTCAGCTGGGTACCCCCACAAGCCTCTGTTATACCAAATTGGTCTGATTGCAGAGAGAGCCTAGGTTCAAGGCAGGAATCTCAGCATCTAATTGGGATATGAAATATTTAGTCTTATAGTTGAACAGATGGCCCTGACTCCAAATGAAGCTCAACTCACCCATTCTTCAGATCAAGAGATCTGCTATTAATGGCTTGTAACTAGTGTTCTACCTTTGCAGGCAGTCTCTTGTGCCTTGATTTTATGGCTTTTTCTGCTCCTTACTCTGGGGCTACTGTGCCAAAGGCTAGTAAGTCTTCAGCCAGCCTTGCTGTAAAGACAGCTAATCCTAGAGTGAATGCCCCAACCGCCTCAAGGCAGGAGAAAGGAACGAACACCTGCTCATTAAAGACCCTTGGAGGGCCATATATTGTACACTTGCAAATACAGTCTGCCTCCCCTTTCCACTGTCCCATTTCTGCTGCCTGCCCATGCTCCCATCTCCACTGGTCCCCCAGCACCTCTGTAAGCTCCCTGCCCAGCCCAGCCCCCACACGCTTCCTGCAGGCATCCTACAGTCCAGAGCCAATGAGCATTTGAGGAGTTCTGCAAAAGGGAAGAAGTGGGGCTAGGAAGGACAGGACAGGCAGCACAGGGATGCACCCCCTTCCAGCCTGCCGTTGAATAGATGAACCAAGTGATTCAATCTGAGGTGGCTCCCACTCTCTGGTCTCATGTTGGGATCTGTGATGAAAAGATTAGAAGTTTCTAATTGGTGAGCATTGCTTCCTTAAAGTGGATCTCAGCTCATCTGAATAACGCCAGCCTTCTGCTGGAGGCAGCATGGCCTAGTGGGTATAGCACTGAACTGGAACTTAGGAGAAATAAGTTCTAGTCCCTGTTCTGCCATGGGCCTGCTTGTTGATCTCTGGCAAGTCACTTCCCCACTTCATGCCTCAGTCTTCCCATCTGTAACAATGGGACTAATGATACTGACCTCCTTTGAGCTCTACAGGTGACAAGAGCTGGTTATTATTATTATTTCTATTGACAAGCCCCCTCCCTAGTGATCAGTTACATGTTGAGCCCCCTCGGTGCCAGGGCAAGGGCTAGAAACTCACTGTTGTTTAAAGTGGAAGCTGAAATTTCTAGCAGTCCTTTGAGCTCTCTTCTGAACTCCTTGGAGCTGGTGAACCACCCTGATGTTACTCTTTAAAGTCTCAATAATTTTTTAGAATTAGAGTTTACTCCGCGAAGAAGTTGTTGTTGCACTAGATCAGTCCATTTCATAACTAGCTCTCTTTTCTGGCTGTCAAATGGCCCGAAGAGGTGAGCCAGCTTTTCAAACTCTGTTGAACACCTGGATTTTAGGGTATCATAATTCAGGAACCCCTTGTCCAGTTCACTTCAAACATAGCAGAAAAATTGTCTCCTGGCCCCAGACTCAATCCACCAAGGTTGAGACTTCAATTTCTTTGATGGCAGAATCTGGAAGGGGTAAGAGTGTGTCTAAAATAAAGCTCACGAATTTCACGTCACCATTTACTCAGAGTAGTTCCTGCTACTGCAGAGTAAGAGACCGCAGAGGAGCATCAGGGGTGAGAGGGAAGCACTTGATCTTTTCTTTGTGCCACTGCGTGTATCTTAAACGCTTAATGCGATGCCTGGGCAAACGTACAGTGGCTTTTGGTCTTTTGTCCCACTGCCCCCTTTTGGGTCCCTGCGTTCCTGCCTTCATGCCACAGGCGTCTGTACGGCAACGATTTATTGATTGTGACGAATGCAATTAAGCCGTGTTAATGAAGTTCAAACAAGTGTTATCATAAATTTGGCAGCGTGGAGAGAAACGAAAGGTCAGCCGCAGCCCTTTGTCATATTTCCAGCGCTACTGAATGCTAATGAGCCGGTCCCAGTCAGAACACATTCCCCTTCTCAGTGCTCTGGGATTACGATAAGTGCTCCCAAATCCCCAGGATTTCTAGGCTCAAAGGGGCAATATCGGCACTGACGCAAACTTGGAAAGGTTCTGATCTCAGCTCCGCTGATGTAAATCCAGGGTGACTCCAGTGAAGCCTACGACGTTACACCAGTGTAGCTGAGATCGGCAACAGGCCCACTCTCTCCTCTGTCCTTCCCCCTCTGTCCAGCTGCAGAGAAAGGAAGAGTTCCAATCAGATGACAGCAGCACATCTTGGGTCTTGAAAAGCCACCTGTCACTCTAGAACCACAGGTTGAGTATTGCTGGTTCACACACACACAAACACACAAAAATGGACCTGGTTGTCTTTTCCTGTGTTCTCTGTCTCTTTCTCCTGCCCCATCCTACCTTCACCTTTTGTGCCAGAGAGGCCCAAGCTCTGGCTGGCTCTAGCTAGTTTTTGCTGCATGTTTTCACCCATAGGCGGTCTCAGCTACAGAGACTGAATCCAGAACTCAGCTCTTCCAAATCTCGGGGCTGTTCAGATCGGGGTTCTGGTTGGAGCTCAGCTCCATGCCCAGCAGCACTGAAATGTAGAAGTCCATTTAAACCAAGCTCCCCATGGGCCCAGAAGAGCAAGCTGGGAATAGGTCAGGGTCTGAACCTGCTTTTGTTCCCTTCCATTCTGTACCCACAGCCCAAGCTCTGCATGGGTAGTATTTTGCCTGGGTGCTCATCCATGCCCAGCACTTACTTTCACCAGGTGCTGCAGGATGTTCTGCTTGAAACATGTACCATGTATTCCTGGGGGAATTCTGTGCCACTGCGCATGCGCATAATTCATGTGCTGTGGATAATTTTAATTGTTTCCGCAGAAAATAGCTTTTGCTGGGAAGTTACTGCAGTCCCGCCTTTTGCCCACCAGAAGGCACTGTGGCGTTAGAAGAGAGCAGCCGCTCCCGGCCAGCCCCAGCTACCATAGGGAAGAGAAAGAACCTGCAGTGCCTTCTTCACAACACCTGTCGGGCCTGGTCAGGAGACAGACAGTGAGGGGCACATGGGGCTGCTGGGGGTGTGTGTCACAGATGGATTCATACTAGCTAGTGCGAATAGATAGACTGGGCTGGAGCTGAATGGGAGTAGAGGCACAGGGTCACAGGGGGACAGGGTGCGGGACCACATGGGGATGGAGGAGGGGGTGTAGGGCCACATGGGGGAAGGTGGGTGCCTGAGTGGGGGAACAGAGATACATGGGGCTAGGGGGTGCATGGACACCTGGCGATGAGGGGAGGGGACTGGCTGAGGGGATGCTGGGACACCTGAGGACAGGGGAGGGGGTATCTGAATGGGGTGGAGGGACACATGGGGACAGGAAGTGAAAGGACACATGGGGACATTTGACGCAGAATTGCCCCAGGAGTAACCATGGCAGCTGACCCTGCTTTGATGTCTTTTGAGCACCTGTACATACTCCAAGCAGAAAATCCAGCAGCTACAAGTAGATGGCTTGGAGCACGGGAGTATCTGGGATGGGCTAGCTAAATTAGCTTAATTTTAGAGAGATGCATGCTAGGACAGATACCTTGCTTTTGCTCCAGAGTTCCTCCAGATAGATATTGTCACCAAACACCCATGCACAATCACTTTTAGCTCTAATGTTCCTACAAAGGACAATTCATCTGATTTCAGGTTCCTTCTGGCAAACTCCTTAGCAACTCAGAAACTCTCTGGCTGTGACTCCAGTTATCTTGGCATTGACTCCTACCCTGTCTTTAAAACCCAACTGTCTTCAGTGACGATCCTGTCAGTTGACGATGACTACTGCATTAACTGGAATAACTCACACCCTACCTGGCTGTAAAAAAGTAGCAAGGAATTCATTAGGAGTTGGGTGCAAATCAGTCCTATCTTCCATCCTTAACACACCCATCACCCTAGCATCTAGACACCGCTTGCTGGTTTCTCTGAGATGGAAGCAACAACCATCCTCATTCCAGGTGCGTTGTGCATCTCAGAGCCAGGCACTTGCATTTCAGAAAAGACAAGAGGGGCAAAATCGACGTTGATATTCACAGACTCACAACCTGCTTTGGGCTTCAGCTAATACAGCAGCAAGGAACCTTGCAAAGTTTTTGTACACCATTAAAAATCACCCCAGCAGCTCCTGGGTCTGTCTCAGATAAAAGCTGGCAATATTAACTAGCAGCGGGAGCTCTGATGCACCTGATTTATGAATGCAAACTCATCCAGTTGTTCTGGGAAAGCTTCCAGGAAAGAGTAACACCTACTGCTGGGGATCAGCCTTCCACACAATCCAGTTTTAATGAATACAGTGCTGGTATAAGCCCTGGAAACTGAAGCTACCTATTTACCCAGAGAAGAGGGACAGCACTGGGACAAGCTCTCCATAACCCCCCTTTCCCACCAAAGTGCCCTCACCCCACAACTCGAAGGACAGAGACACCTCTACGGATGGAAAGGGACTTTGGTCACCATGACCCTTTCATTCCTTGGACCTCTCGGCTGACTGCTAATGAGAACGACCGTACAAGTTGCAGTGGAGGGTGTGAGCTAGGTATCTGTCCATTGAAACCAACGTCCCATTTCACACAGACCACCGAAGAGCTACCAGATCATAACATCTTTAGGTCGCGTGACCTGAATGCACAATCCACAAATAAATATCTCCATATCTCATTCCCAGTGTCCAAATACAGCTCGGTCCCAAGCTCTTTACATATGAGAAAACTTGGGCACAGTATAAGAAATAGGTCATAATTAAGCAAGGTAGCTCCTAAGTGCCCGACTGGTTGCTAAGAAACTACATTCGTTAAAAATGGAAGTGTCTAAACCGCTGCTAAAAATAATTGTCTGGACAAATCAGTAACCGACAGTAGCTGCATTAGAAAGGATTTCATTTAACTCTGACTACAGCATAGAAACCTTTAACCAGCTATGGTCTCCTTTCGCTGACATATCAGAACGACTAACCCCGCCATTAAAAGAAATATACTATGATATACACAGGTATAGTTACAATAGCAACGAATTCATAGAAACCAGTGTGGTGTGTGATCAACTGTAGACAATATCTATCTATCCAGCCAGCTGAATAATTGTTTAAAACTGTGCACAGTTTTATATGAACTCTCTGATGTTAACCTTGGCTCCATGTTTAGTGTACAGCAAGCATGTTCCAGCTGTGTATTTCCAAAAACTGTCAGTAATGCCTAGCAAACATGGGGATATTGGAAAAGAAACTATGTATTAAATTCTACAAAGCGTCCTCAAGCAAACTCCTACTGAAGTCCATAGGAGCTTTGCCAGAGCTAGTCCCACAAGATCTAGCTCTCTATTATTAAGGTGAAAAGAAAGATCTTACATTAACGGCACAAAGCACTGACTGAACCATGCAGATAGGAACTGGGAGAGTGCCTAGTCCACTGCACAGCAGTGAATATGCAGGTGGGGGAGTTTATGGTTAGGGTGTTTGGGCAAACCCCTGCTCTGTCAGATAATGCCTAGAGAGCTTTAATTCCAAAGTAGCCAGTCCCTTTGTTCTTCAGGGTTTCATCCAAAGGACCCAACACATGGTCACCTGCATGGAAATCTATTAGCCTCAGAAGGTAAACAAGGCAGCTTAGCCAGGATTTGCACTGTTGGCTTTACAGTGTGTAGAGAGTCCAAACCCAATGCGTAGAACATGCAGCCATCCTTCCAGGACTGGGTGGCTGGACTCAACCCCAATCAGTCACACTATCCGTCTCCCTCAGTCTCTCCACCAGAGAAATTACATCTGAAAACAACCTCAGCGTATTCCTCTCACTGACGTGTCCATCTTTGGCGTGAGGCATATCAAGCTAAATGGCCCAGATGGTTCTTTCCATCGGGTCTTAAACCAAATTAAATAGCCAAGCGCTGCAGCCTTCTAGTGCAGCTCCGTTACCGGCGGCAGCACACGGGACGCCAGCCTGCAGCCTCTGCCGACAGAGCAGGCCCACATTGTACAGCTCTGGCTCATGCCAACCCGTCTCCTCAGTGTAGGACTCACCTTTCCACCCAATTCTTGTAGCTGGGGATGTCCTTGGCATACAGAAGCTTGTTGGAAGGGGAGTCTTTGCCCAGACGGTGCTCCGAGGTTGAACAGGAGTCCATGAAGGTCTGAGCCACCACCGAGAGGCAGGCATCTGTGATGCTGTTCTTGTGGATGTCGAATACGAACTGGGGGTTTTTGATCATGTTGACCCAGAACCGTAGTGGCAAACTGCAGGGAGGAAGAAGATGGTTCAGTCAGGGTGTTGTTTCACAGGCGATCTCACTACACTACAATCACAACAGGATTGGAGCATGTGACTGGGAGTCAGGATTTCGGGCTCTGCAACTGGTACACAATGGCTCAAATTCATCCCTGATGGGACTCTACTCAAGTCAAGGGAGTTGACTCCAGAGTTGGCTTTGGTCCAGGGCATCCTTAGATCATTCACAGAAGGTCAGATTCGGACAACTTTATTCCCCTTGAGTAGCATCTTACTCTGTAAGGTGCCCCATTGAAATCAATGGAACTAGTTGGGCTGGCAGAATTGGCCCCTTACCCTCTCTGTGGTTCCTATTAATGTCTGTAAAATGGGGATAATACTTACCGACCTCGCAAGGGTGTTGGGATGAGACCTGACTGCTAATCACTCCACCCTATGTGGCCAGAAGAGGTCATATACATGCAAAGCCTTAGTATTATTAATGCTTGTAAGTGGGGAGCAGAGTCTGGCTTTTCGGTCTCAGCAATACCTGGGGTGGACATGGACATATAATACTGGGGAGTTGGGATTTAGCTTCACAACTATAACTCTGTGCACCAGTTGATACCGTAATGGCATGTAACCACCCTGTGCCATCCTGCAGAGCTGGACCCTCGGCCAGCCCCTGGTTCCAGCAGGCTGGGCATTGCACAGCTCTATGTTTATAACTAGGAGATGAATCCTTGCTATCAGAGCCCACCCACTGGATCTCCATCTCCAGGGTTTTAGCAAGTCCAATTTCAAATGTCTCCAGGGCAGGGGCTTCTATCACTTCATGGAGGGAGATTATTCCACACTAACCGATCTTCACAACAGTGGGTTTTTCCTAACAGCCACTTTCCTAACATTTTCCTTTCCTTAATTTCATCCCATTGCTTATAGGTGTCCTGTTTCCATAATACCATCCTAAACAATTCACCTCTACCACTGGCATCTGCACCCTCCAGATACCAGCAGGTAGTGTTAATACGTCCTTCTTGGCTACATCACCACCTGATCTTCCCCACGGACTCCTCTGGAGCAAAGAAACTTGTGGGCGGAACGTCAGAAAAAAGCATCCCAATGGACAATCACATTAGGCTACAGGGAGACAGTCTCCCCAAGGGAAGCGCCCAAAGCCCAGTTGCTGGAGATATTTGAAACTCGAACTGAGGAAGCGCTGGGAGAGTAGGGGCCTGTGCTAGCACCTGCAATAGCAACAGGCAGGAGGAGGAGGAGCTGGGGAAGATGGCCTGAAACAGGTCTTTTGCATCTCTAATGTCTCTGATGCTAAGCTCCAGCCAGCCACAGGTAGCCGGGAATACTGGCTGGGAATGATGAGGCCTGTGAAGTGACTTGGAGTTAATTTAATCTGATTGAGAAGAGATCATTTCTTCCTCCACCCTTCCCCCGTTAAATAAACCTCCTGCTCATTTAGTCTGAGTGGCTGCAATCAGCCTTAGATTAGCGCCACAGATAATGTTAATAATATGCTAATGTTTCATTAGCTGAAAGCCTCTTTGATGCATGGGGTTTCTTTTTTTATTTCACGCACTGTGCCGACCTGCCAGTCAGCATGGCTGGTAAAAGGAGAAAACTCATCAGCTGGGAGTCCTGTGGTTCTCCTCTGCTGTGCCTTTTATAGTCCCTCGTATTTACACAGAAGAAGGGAGGGAAAGATTCCCCAGGGGACTCTTTCCAACAGGGAGACTTGGAGGATAAAAGCAGCAGGGATCCTTCTCTCTCGAGATCTCAGCCCCCGTCTCTATTCCAGTACATGCAACAAGTGTGGGGAGGGAAGCGTTGTCTAGCGGTTGGAGCAGAGTCAGGCTCTACCTAGCTCTGTCCTCACTTGGTGCTTGTGTGGCCCGGTCACCATTTGTGCATCTCACGACCCTTAATGGCTCTATCCCCACAGCACCCCTGGGAATTACCGTGACCCCTTTCACAGAGGGAGACACAGAGACTAAGGGTGTCTGTCCTGTCATCAAAGGGCGTGATCTCAGCTTGAGTAGACACACCTGCGCTAGCTTCCAGACAGCTCACTCAGGTACCAGAGCAATGAAGCTGCGGCAACACGAGCTAGGTACACGAGTAATTACCCAGGGTCCTTGGCGGCTGTACAGCCCGCACCAGCTCAGGTACGTCTCCTGGGGCTACAATCACTCCCCTGAGTGCAGTAGAGACGCACCCCAAGTAATTTTCCCCAGATGACACCGGGAGTCTGTGGCAGAGCCAGGAGATGAACCTAGGTGTCCTGCAGCCCGTGCCAGTGCCTAACCCACAAGCCCATCCTCCCTGAGCATCAGAACCCCAAATCCTTTCCCCTCCGCCTGGGACCCGGAGCAGGGCTGCGCCGGAGGGGATCACACTGACCAGTTGCTCTTCCAGGTGTGCCGCACGTGGGGGTCGTGGATGTTGTGCTTGTCTGCCTGCTCGTCCAGGAAATCAAACATGTACTTGATGGCCAGGGGCAGAGCGCTGCCGCGGTGCGCCGTGCTGAAGATCGTCTCAAAGAGGTCGTCGACAAACTTCTGCAAAGTGCCCTGCGGGGTCAGGGGAGGAGGAAGAAGAGGGTGAGACACTGACCTGGGGCTCTGATGTCCTCCCTGGGGAATTTCAGTGAGACACATCAGCCGGGTGGGTTGCCAGGTTGGCTCAGAGGAGTGCTACTAGACTGTTCCCTGGAGCTCCCGGGTTCAGCCCTGGAAGTAGCGACTGAGAGCTGCTGCCATGTGACAGCTGTGCAGTGAGAATTAAGCTGGAGCCAGGCACACGTATCACTGGGATCCCCCTCGGCCTTGGACCTCAGCAAGAAGCCATGGACTGAACAGGCCAGGTAAGCTGCCTACCTCTCTCTCCTCAGAGCTTGTCCCTCTGGGTGAGGGTTGAGGTGCTGTGGGGGGGAACACTCAGCAGAGAAAGGGAAGGGTTTGCTCTCCTGTGTTGTTAAATGGGGTCCTCTGTTGGCCCCAGGTCACAGAATGCCGAGGGATTTGTGAGCAGCATCAGGAACATGGCATATCGCCAAAGGGATTGGGAGAATTCAGTTTTGGGGTTGGATCTTCCGCAGGTGTACACTGGTGATAGTCCAGTGAAGTCAACCTGCTCCAGTGTGTTGTGGGGATGGGAGAGGTGGGCATTTTGCATGCGAGAGAAGCCCGACCTGTGCACTGAGCAACAAGTGACTGATCCTGCTCCCAATGGGATTTTGCACTGGGAGTAGGTCCTGAAAGAGCATCCATCATGCAGTGCATACGTGGAACCTGACTTTGATATATGCTAGTGTAGAACTTGATGAGGTTTCCTCCCGTTCCCGTAGGAGAGATCCCAGATCACCATGCTTAGAAACCACCATGATCACTGCCTGATCAGCGAGAACAGGACACCTAACAGGACAATCTGAACGTGAGGGGTCTGGGGGTTGAGTGGGTACATGTACTTAACACACCTAGCATCTTCCATGGCCCAGGATCCTCCCCAGGAGTGCTGAACACCATAAAACCACACCCCACCCTTCCTATGAATTCAATCTCTGCTCGCAAGTGAAACAGCAAAGAGTAATGCAGGTCAGGACTGGTGTGCAGGCAGAAGCCAGGTGTGGTGCCCAGGTCTGGGATAGGAGGGGTGACAGAGATCACAACGGAGGTGCATTGATAGCAGGTGCAGTGGATGCTGGAGGTCAGGTGGGTCAGGACTGGGGGTGCGATGAAGGAAGTGGTGTTGGGGGCCTGGGAGTAGAACAGAGGTTCAGGTAGGTCACAACTGAGGTGCAGTGACCAAGCTGGTGCATGCTGAGGGGCTGCAGGCTTGGCAGTGCAAATCCGAGGGCAGGGCGAGTCAGAAGGACCAAGCTGCCACCGGACTGGAATGGCAAGGTGAGCTGCAGGCCAGGATTGAGATGCAGCTGGCAAAGGTGGTTGTGTATGAGCTCCAGCCGCGTTCCCAGCACTCCTCTTTCGGCAGAGCTGGGAAATCGCCACCTACAACACGTTAATAACTGTAACTGCTTAACCAGGTCAAAGTGACAAATTCCCTGCAATGGAAAGGTTCCTTCTGTCTCTGCAGATCCGCGACAAGATTCCCCTCGCTGGAAGTGGAGTGCCAAGTTCCACCAGGGTGGGTAGAGTTTACACAGCACTAACAAACGCACCAAAGCCTAATTAGCAGGCTGATGTCCCTTGCTGATTCCCCATTTGATTTATTCTTTGAGAAACAAACAGAGAGAGAGAGAGAGAGAGCGCGCTCCTGAAAAACGGAACAAAACCCTGCAGCACATGCCTGAGCATGGGGAGGGCCCCGAGGCGAAATCTGACACAGAGGAGCTGCCCTCAGGATCAGTTTCCAGGGGGAATTGCTTCTCTCACTTGCCCAGCCAAATGCAAAGAAACCCTCCAAGGCCTTTAGGCAAAAGATTCCAGTTCTCAGAGGTTAGGGACTTAGCAGGGTAAAAACCATTCTCAGTTTAACGAAGTATTCCCCAGGGCTGTGTTAGCAGCAATTGCACGCTCTTCCCTCTCTCCGAGAGGGGCAAGATGGGGAGAGGAAATTTCTCTTATACCAAGCGCCGGGGTGGGGGTGGGAATAGCCTTTCTGGTTTTCTTTGTTGCTGTGTCAAATTCCCAGCTGGCTCCCTGCCTGGTTCCCAAGAGAGGGCAGGCGGGACAGGCACAATCTGGAGGTCTGGTTGTGGTCCACCAGTATCTGAGCTGAACACCAAGTATGTTCCGTGACAGCCAGATCCCCAGCAGGTATAAATCAGCCTTGCTCCAATGACTGTTGATTTACATCAGCTGGGGATCTTGCCCTATGGGGGTGCCCCTTTATTTTTACGTTGCCATTATGGCCCCTAGATGCTATGGGGAGGGGCACATTCAAAGACAGACAGAACAATTGCATACCCTATGTCCATCGACAGAAGAATAACCTGATTAGGATTTACTATTCAGTGGCTGGGGGTCAGACACCAAAGGCTGGCCCACCAGGGGACTGAGCACACAGATGAAACACCAGAGCAGGACTTATGTATTGATGGAGGTGCGATGGTGGACGCTACAGTGTAGAAAGACCTCAGGTTGTCTTGCCACTGTATTGTCCAGCTCTGCTCAGAATCAGGTTAGATAACATGATGGTTATAAGTATCAGAGGGGTAGCCGTGTCAGTCTGAATCTGTAAAAAGCAACAGAGGGTCCTGTGGCACCTTTGAGACTAACAGAAGTATTGGGAGCATAAGCTTTCGTGGATAAGAACCTCACTTCTTCAGATGCAAGATGGTTATGATGGTTATAAACGCCTGAGCCCTATCTCCGCAGCAGCTTCCACCACCGCTACTGCTGATGGGGCTGCCCCAGGGGGGAGTGACGTGCCGGTGCCAGAGGTTCCCACTGAAGGATGTGGAAGATGTGCCAGCTGAGCCTCACCCTCTGACAGTTCCTCATGTGAGCTGTGCTAAGACTGGGCCTCTTCATATCCGTTATCCCCAGGCTGGTGGGCAGACTCCTGGGACCAGAGAAGAGCATGCCCAGCAGTGCTGCAATTGCCCAGCCCTGACCCGGGGAAGGAGAGAAGGAGTCCAAACCCCATCCTTGGCCTCTCTAATGAGACTGCCAACAAGGGGAAAACACAGAATGGGGGATAGCTGGCTTGGTAGCAGCACTGCTGGAAAGGATCTGGGAGTTGTGGTAGATCCCAACCTCAACATGAGTCAGCTATGCGATGCTGCTGCAAGAAAAGCATATGCAATCTTGGGTTGCATTATTAGAGGCTTAGCATGCAAGTCACAGGAGGTGATAGTACCGTTTTACTCAGCGCTGGTGAGGCCTCAGCTGGAGAACCGTGTCCAATTTTGGTCACCAGTGTATAGAAAGCATGTAGAGAAACTGGAAAGCATCCAGAGGCGAGTGACAAAGATGATCAAAGGGATGGAATGCAAGTCATACGAGCAAAGGCTGGAGGACCTGGGCATGTTTAGTTTGGAAAAGGGGAGATTAAGGAGGGACATGATCGCAGTCTTCAAATGCTTGAAAGGCTGCTAAAAAAAGATGGAGAAAAATTGTTCTCTCTTGCCGCAGAGGGCAGGACAAGAGGCAACAGGTTCAAACTCCAGCAGAGCATATTTAGATTAAATCTCAGGAAACACTTCCTCACTGTAAGAACAGTCGGCCAATGGAACAGACTGCCAGGGAAGTTGTGGAAGCTCCTTCACTGGAGGTTTTCAAAAGGAGGCTGGGTGACCATCTGTCTGGGATGGCTTAGACACAACAAATCCTGCATTTGGCAGGGGATTAGACTAGATGTCCTTTGCGGTCCCATCTAACCCTGGGGTTCTGAGTCTATGATTCTGCTAGGGATCTTTGTACTAGTAACAAGACAAACGCAGCCAACTCCTTTTGCCCAGGCCCCTGAACAGCCACCAGACGTTAATGACTATTGGCCACAGATTCCCACCAGCAATGAGGTGGCGAAAGGCTGTGTGGCCCTCTGCTGATCCCCTGAGCCAACCTGTCCTCCCATGTTCTAATCTATAGGTTCTTATTCCGCTCCCATCACTGCAGTATCCGAGGGCCTTCTGGTCATGCATTACGCACTGTGACGAACATTGGTCACGTGGTTTGTTCTCTCCTCCTCTCCACAGTGTGCCTAGCAGAATGCTGGGGTTTGTTTTATACCCAGACCTGGTCGCTGTATTGGGGTCAGAGGAGGCAGACCAAAGCAGCACGCTCTGCATGGGGAGCAGAAGGTGGGGAGGTTTGGGATCATCCTTAGTTCTTGGGGGAGTTCACTGCGCAGTCTGGGACCAGCCCCAGAAAGCTCTGTCTCCTGCACAGAGGAACCTGACCCTGGTGGTGGAGAGTTCTGCTGGACCACGGGAGTGGAGCTGTCAACTATGGTTTTCACTCCAGGGCTTTAGGCTCTTTAGATACCCTGGGCCCAGGCTACGGTGCGCCTTGAAGAGAAGGACTGAGAACCTGACCTGGATTCGAGCACCCTGTAGTGGCTGTTTCAATCCCCGAATGCAGCATCCCCTTGCAGCCCCTGCCTGCTGCGCTGCCAGCAGCATTTGAGGTGTCAGCAAAATCAATTCCGGGTCAATAACTAAGTGCCAGCACCGCGTGACATTGAGGTGGGGCCGTGCAGAAGTTTAGCATTTATGGGACAAAAGTTCTAGATCGGTCAGGCAATCATCTGCCATGCAGGGCTGCGCGGGACGAGAGAGTGAGTGCTCGCTGCCAAGGACCAATGTGCTCCCCGCAGCCCGTCAGCCCAGGCAGATGCCTGCTGTTCCCCCTGTCAAGCCAGCATGCTCCACTGAGCGCTTCGCTCCCTCCTTTGTCCATGCATCAGGCAAAATGGCTCCCCCAGCTCTCTGTGAGTGAGTGACATAACCTAACCTGAGGAGAGGTGAGCGTGTTTGTCTCAGCTCATCCCGCTGAGCTGCCCCTCCACGATGCATGATGAAGCATCTAGCTAGCTGGTACGCCTTCCAGCACAAGCACCACTGGTGAGACAGCCCGGTGTCCGTGTGGGCCAGAGGGATGGGGTGGGACAGTGAGTAACATTCCCTACAGATTTGTGGCATAACTCACAGTCCCATTTTGCCAGGCTGGCTTTGTCCTTTGAACATGTCCAGGACGTGCTCCCTAGGCTCCCCTTGACCTCTTGAATCACATGTGGTCGGCTCTACAAACAATTCAGGGTATATCCTCAAACCAATCTGCTCCTGCCCACATAATTCTGCACACACAGGGATCCCCGTGCAGGAAGCCACTGTTGGTAATGCCACCTTTCCTCCCTCGTCCAGGCTCACAGCCTCGCTGCTGCCTCTGGCTGCTCCCTCTCCCTCCCCAGTCTCTCACTAAACCCTTCGTTCAGATCACCAGAAGCCACCCTTTCCTCACTAACCCGTTGTCCGCGCCTTCATCGCCTCCCACCTTGACTATTGTAACCTGCTTCTTCCTGGTCTCCCCCTTCTCACCTCTCCTCCAATCCAGCCGACCCAAACCATTGCTCTCAGAGCCAACTTCCTCTCCCGCCGCTCTGCACATGTTATCTCCCCGCCTTCTGGACTCCTCCACTGACTGGCTCCTAAATTCAAGCTCTTCTCACTTTCTACTGCGCTCTCCCCATGTACTTCCCAAGCTTCTCCCTTTACCCTCCCTTGGCTTCACACCTTGTCTCATGCTTCCCCTTACACTGGGAACAGTCTCTCCTATCTTGCCCATGAAGAGTCCCATCTCCTCCTTTAACCCCTCTGAAGCCCACTTCTTCAAAGTCCCACTGCCCTTCTCCAGCATTATACCTTGGTGGCTAGCAGCCTGGTCAGGTAGATCTCGGACACCATCTTGCTGCCCCGGTCACCCTCTTTTTGGTCTCCGTGCTCATGATTCTTGACTAGATGCCACATCTTGACTCCACTCTCCAGATCAGGTGTGATCATGGGTGTGCGGGAGCGCAGGCTGTCTGGGCTGCCCGTGTAACGGATCATGTTTTCTGAAACACAAAGCCACAGCTTGCTCAAGAATCAGTCCTCCACCTTCAAGAAGAGGTGGTCACATTAAGGGGGTCAATGTGTTTTCCCAGGGAAATACTCTGCAGTCATGTCTGCTTTAAAAATGGAAATCCACTACCTAATTTCCCACGGTTTCCTTAGCTGCACCTGCAACATTTGCACACATCTAGACGTTCCTAGGCGACTGAGCAGATACACGGAAAAACTTCCCTACAATGAGTTCAGTTAGCCCGGGAAAGCATCTCCCGGGGGAAAGGATGGGAGCCTTGTCCCGCCGCACGACGACGGCGAGGCTGGACAAGACACTAGTACGTTTAGAAAAGGGGATGGTCCAGCACTGGCAATGTGTACACACGTTACTGCTGTGATTGAGGGCAGGCAGCCACTCCTGGAAACGGGTTCCTTTGTGTGTAATCAGAGCAGGATCCTGAGAACCCACCACTCTCACTGGCTCCTGCAGATGTTGCAGATGCCCAAAGAGCTTCACAATCCATGGGCTTGTCTATGGGTGTGTGTTCGGCTTTGTACACCTCTCCCCCCACCCGTTTGCTCCCTCCTTCCCCCAGCCCAGCCCATTCACTACCCACCACTGCGTCACTCCCTCCTCCAAAGGGGGAGTCCCCAAACCTGCCCATGTGGATGGCGTGACGCCCCACCTACAGCATTACTACTTCCCTTTCCACAGGCCCGGGGTGACAGCCTGGGCAACCTCTCCTGCAGTGCTACAAGTTAACTGTATTTCAACTGCAGTTAACACACAGATGGTGCCCCTTCCAGTAGCAGGTTCTGAAGCAGCTTCATTAATGCATTCCTGGCCTCCCTGTATTAATTACTGGATGGAGTGCCCATGTTCACTCTGGCTGCTGCTCCCTTTACTGCAATTAACAATCACTTCTGACTCACCACATTTCCCCCCACTCCTCCCTCAGCCCCTCTTCTAACAATCCAGTAGCACAGAACTCAGGAAATAGAACAATAATGAAACCACCCAAACCCCCTTCTTTGCAAAGGTCACGGTGTCCTTCCAGAACGGCAACAGCGCTGCAAAGAACATGAATATTAATAAGGCCTGGTGCATTGCTCATGTCCTTGGAGTAAGGGGAAGCGAGTTCCTCTGGACATTGAGTAACTGTACTTTCCCCCAAGCTACAGAGGACGAGGAGGATCAGACTTACTTTCATATATTTAAAAAATTGGATGAGGCAGCTGGATCCAGGGCAGTGGATGGTTTGTATCACTCTCCTGTTGCAGTCTGGAAACTCATTTCCCTTTAACCCTCACCTGCTGCTGCACTTCTTGGGCCAGAAGTCCAACCAACAGGCAGCTACGCACGTGGGTGCATCAGCGGCGAGAGGAGCTGGTCTTGGTGACTCAGGAAAGCTAAGTTCTATTCCGGGCTTTGCAGCAGAATTTCCGCGTGACCCACTTTATCTCTCACGTCACCTAGCCTCAGTCTCCCCATGGGTTAAATGGTAATAATGGAACCTGGGCTGCTCAGTAAAGTGCTTGGAGAGCTAACGCGCTTGAGAAGTGCTAACTTTTACTGTTCCAGGTGTAATCTCACCCGGGCCAAAGTCACCTGGATAAAAAAGTGATCTTCCATAGACACCATTCATTAGAATAACGTAGCCCTTGGATTGTCCAGTGCTTTTCATCTTCACTTGCTGTACAAATGCTAGTTGGCTGTGGCATGCTGTTCCCTTTGCACGTGCTCAACATCTCCCCACCGTCGTGGCCACCAATATCTCCCCTAACGTACATCAGCAAACAGGCCCTTACCATACTTGCTAGCTGAGGTCCTGGAGACAGTGGAGTTGTTGACAGCATTGTAGGCAGTGACCTGCTTGGAGACTAATGCTACCACCGATCCATCTGGCACCTGCGGAGGAAAGAGAACTTACGAATAAGCCTCCTAGAGCTGGCCAAAAAGCGCACCCGATAACATAAAGGAAACCCAGCCAGTGAAACCCGAGCGATCAATCACTATCCCTGCTGGAAGGATCCCATCATTAGTTCCTTATGGCCCACCCCTGCAAACCCTTCCTCACAGGAGTGGGGCCAAACCCTGCTCTCCCCTTCTTGCCCTCCAGTACAAATCTGGAATCACTCTGCTCAAGTCAATGGGCATACTTGGTATGAAGGCAGAATCTGGCCCATACAGGGTCTGACCCAGAGCCCACTGTAGTCAATGGGAGTCCTTCCATTGACTGCAATTGGCTTTGGAGCAGGCCCTTAATGGGCTACTCCCATGAGGAAGGGTTTGTAGGACAAGGACATGGAATTCGCTCAAGGGCCTTGTCTTTGTACATGTCTGTAAAGTGCCCAGCGTGAGATCCATACCCACATGATTGTTTTTATAATGGACAAGAGACTGCAACAGGCTTATCTTTTAAAAGTGGGGAAGTGCCAATTCTTCTAATTGTTCAATAGTCCATAGAACAAAAGCATGACATTCAAAATGTCCATGACACAAGCTCTTATAATGAGAGATGGTCTGAAGAGTCTGAAATAGGGTTTGGCTAGAGCTTGGGGTTTAAGATCAAGACACATCAGGTTCTAAGGTTCAGAGCTGATGGTCCCAAAACCTCATCAGCTGTTCTCACAAGGTTTCAGCCCCAACTAGTGGGAGTTTAATGAGATCAGATGATCTTGCAAGTTCTCCATCATTTTTGGCTGGAATCTGATTTCAGCCTCATCTATGTGGGGCCTGGAAAACAGGCCCCCTCCAGTGATGGATCCAAACCAGAACCAGTGATGGGCTAGGATCTGGGAATTCATATCCTTCCAAGTTTTCAGGAGGTTGGATCTGAGCTTCTGATTCAGGCCATCTCCATGGAAAAAGAACTCAACACTCAAAGAGAAGCTGATGTTAACAGAGACAGTAAATTCACTGGGGAGGCCAAATTCTGAGACCTAGGGGAACGGCTGGGACCCAGTTCCTTGTAGTGCCCCTCACAGACTGAAATTAAGTTGCTCCTCCAAGGTCTCACAGCAAATGAGTTGCACATGACACATGTCAGTACTCTTTTCCCTAGACAACACTTCATGGGAATGAGCATTTCATATACAAGGTGACAAATGACCTCCTGGCATCAGAGTAGACATGCACAGACTCGGCACAGGACTTTGCCACACCAGTAGGGCATTGCCACTACTGCAACAAAGGAGGAAAATGGTGTTTCTATTGTTCTGCCCCTGTAGATGGCGGCTGGATATCTGTTGTGCTGCGGGAAGTCTCACATAACATCTCAAAGGGGGAAGAGAGCCTCTTGAAATGAGGCAAACCTTCCGATCCATTAGCTAGGCATTTGTGTGGCTTCCTTTCAAAAGCAAGTGAAACAATAAGCAATTCTGAGCCAGTGGGGAAGCGAAGCTGTATCAGGAGCATCGTGGATAAATAAGAAGTTATAAAAAGAAGAACCCACCCCCCAACCTGTGAAGAGCCACTAGCTCTTGTCTCTGTAATAATAACAATTAGCTCTTATGCAGAATCTTTTCATCTTCAAAGCACATTACAGATACTAATTAATCAGTTCTCTCAACACTTGCGTAAGGTCTCTGGGCTAGTAGCCACATATTACAGATGGGGCACTAAGAGGATAAGGGTCAGGTTTGTAAATGTATTTAGGCACCTAAGGACACAGCTAGACCCCTAATGGGATTTTCCAGAGCGTGTCGGTACCAAACTCTCCCTGACATCGGATGTTTAACAGGGAAGGTGGTTAACCATCGGAACAACTGTCCTGAGGCTGCGGTGGATTCTCCGTCACAGGCCATTTTAAAATCAAGACTGGATGCTTTTTTCTAAAAGATCTGCTCTGACTCAAACAAGGGAAGCTCTCTGGCTTGGGTTCTACGGGGGATTGCACTAGGTGATCACAACGGGCCCTTCTGATTTGACAATCTAGGAACAGGAGTTAGGTGCATTTCAAAATCCCACTCGGCACCTATCTACAGCTTTAGGCACCTAACACCAGGCAACCTGGTCCCACGTGACATGCCCAGGGAGCCAGCGCCAGTCTTAGAACTCAGGAGCTCCCAGCCCTGTACTCAGTGTCAGATCCTTAGCAAGTGTAAACTGGTGTGGCTCTACTGACCCCAGTGGAGCTACAGTGGTTTATACCAGCTGAGGATCTGGCCTATAGCATTGACCAGCCGTAGATCTCAAAGCACTTTGCAGCAGTAGGTAAGGACAGCTGTCCCCACTGGTTAGTATCAATATCCACTCAGGGATATGACACCCCCTATGGGGACAAAGTGGCTGAGCTGGGACTAGAACCAGGATCTGGTCAGTGCCCTCACCACTGGACAAAGCTGCTGTCTGTTCCACTGCTCTCCTTCCTGCTTCCAGACAACAGGCCAACTTCTACTGCTGCTAATGTCAAAGATCCTCCGGAGCGCAGTGGCCTTGCCCTCCAGGGGCAAATGCGTCATTCTCCCTCCCCAGCAGAAGGAGAGAATTAACCTGTGATCTTCTCATCTCCGCTCCCCGTCTATTTCTAATCTGCTCGCCTTCCCCTGCCCCCTCCTCTGTGCTGATCACCAGCCGCAGCCTGACATCTCATCTACTGCCAGTGGGGGGCCTTCAGTAAAGCCTCCCCTTTAAGAGGGCGGCAGCTTATCTCTTCCCCTAGCCCCACCCCAAATAGTTTGCAGGAGGGTTTTTATTAGGCCTCACTGGACTGATATCAGTATGGACAATGCCTGGCAGCTGAGTAGCAGAGTGGTTTTCCCTTCTCTTATTCCCCTTCCTACTGTTGATCTGCCCTCTTCCCCGCCTATCGCACAGGGCAGAGTAGGCAGGGGGAAATCCTCACTAGAAGGAGAATCATGGGAGGTCGGTGTTAGAGCTGTCCATCAAATTTTTGTCTCAACCGTTTTTTGCTGGAGAATGCTGATTCAACTAAACTGATTTTTGGTGTGAAATTGCATCGATTCTGATGAAATTTTCCACAAAAACAAGTATTTTGGCAACAGAAGCAAAATTGTTTAGGAAAATTTTGAAATTTCATTTCAGAAACAAAAATTGTATTTCAAAATGTAGTTTATTTTAATATTAGTAGCATTGTTTTTACATTATTTCAAGGCCCATCAGTAATAGTGCAGAATATGATGTCATATCATGTCAAAGCATCTGACATAATATAATAGCAGAAACCATTTTTATTGAATGTTTAGATTATTAATTTTTAAAAGCCATTCAGGGCAGTGCTACTTAGTTCAGCTTGAAACATCGTATCCTATTTTCTAGCTCAAAGTGTCTCCTGTTTGTGTTGTAGTGAAACAGTCTGACACTTTGCGGGGGGAAAGGGGGAAACGACAGAACTTATTTACAGAGCGTCATTGCCTGGGATTGCTCTTTGCTTGTTCCAGCCCCAGATCTCAGACAGGGCTGGCAGGGGAGCAGCAACTCAGATGATGAGAGCAGCAGTGTAACACTCCTGTGGAGAAAGAGAGAAGGTGCAAAGCGACTGTGTTAGGAGGTGCAAAGCGACTGTGTTAGGAGACCAGATGGTGCAACAGCGACAGTCTCTGGGGTGAGATCTGTCGGTGGCCTTTGAAGAAGGGGTAGATGGGTTGGGGCAGAGAGTGACAGGTCTTGGCAGTGCCAGTCCAGTTGTTTGATTGGCACTGAACCCTGCTAGCAGACGCAGGTAACTTGGCCAGGCCTGTGTCCCTGGCAGAGGGCTCCTGTCTCGTTACCTGGTAGTGTGCCAAGGTATTGAGTCTCTTCCAGTCGTTCTCTATCTTGGTGGTGATGTCTTCGTCCTGCAGGATCATCCGGGCCCCACTCACCTGCCGCCACTCTGCAGGGAGAAAGGGCACATTTCACTCTGCTCTGCCGAGTCTCAGGGAGATGAAGGCAGTTCAGCATACACCTTACACATGTAACATGGAGACCACGAACCATCAAGCATGACAACACCGGCCCACAAACACCTGTCAGGTGATCCAAAGATACACACAGTGCACAGAGACGCACACAAGACCTTCCCACATACACACACACTGAAAAAGGCACACTCCACATACATGCCCATGTCACGTATACCCCTGCAAACCAGGGGACAAGTGAACCTTCAGAATTCAGGGAGATGATTCAGAGAAGTACCCAAAAGCATAAGCTACATGGCAAAGTTCTGAGTCAGTTCTTACATTATCTGAACGGGTTTGCTTGCTTGGGATAAAAACACACATATCCCACCACCATTCACCACACACACACACACGCACCCAAAGTCTAACTCCTGGCTGAGATGAACACAGAACAGCTCCTACGAGCTCAGCCGTTGGGATCATGCAATGTAGCTGTTGCCCACAGGCCTCTGAGTCTGGTCGTAGGGCCATGGCCTTTTTGGGTTGCAAGGTGTAGCTGATTGACGTCAGCTGAAGATCTGAGCCATAGAGTGACAGCTCCTTGGGTGTGGCCGGTGCTGTCCTTAGTGATTTGCACAGCACCAAGTGGACCGCTGGGCTCCGGCAATACTAGTACTTGGTGCTTGTACGGCACTTTTCACCCACAGATCTCCAAGCACTGTCTGTAGGGAGGAGGAGGCCCATTGACACTCTTTTACAGACGAGGAGACTGCAAACCTCTTGCCTTTCAATCCCACGCCCTGCCCGTTGTAAGACCCTGCCTCCTCCAACACAACCCTACCAAGCCATATGCAAATGCACAGGGATCCCGTTTCTCACCAGCTACAGTAGACATCTAATCTAATGCCTATCAGCATGGTAGCTAAATGCCAAGTGCTTGAATGAGTATGTGGTGCTGGTAATTGTCTCTACATTCTGCTGATTGGGCAGTCCCATCTGGTGGCTGCCTTTGGGAGAATCTTGTATTGAAACTAGGGTTGATACATACCTCTATCTGAACCGAACAGCCCCAGTTTCCCTCAGATTGAAGACTTGACTTATTTGCCCTTGGGCTAACCAAGTGTGGGAATAGCCAATAGTACCATAGACGTGACCAAAGATGTCAAACGGTAGTTTAATTGAGAGAAACTACAGCCAACCATGGGTTAGCCATAGACAACTTTGGTTTAACCAAAGGCAAAAAGAACCACCCATGGTTCAACCATCGTGGTCACTGCCAAATACAGCTTAACCACAACCCCGGTCATCATAAACCATATGCATGTCCTTGAGTTAATTAAAATGAACCTCTGAATGTGGAAACATCACCTGCCAACTCTCTTTACGGCTTCTAATGTAAAAAGTCAAGAATTGTTGCAAATTTCTTTTGGTTTCAGCAATTTTCTCGTCCCATAATTAAACTTTACTCAGAAAACTGACCCTTGCTTTTACTATTCACTTTAATGAGCAGAAGATGAGGTGCTGAGTGTTTAGTGCCGGATGTCACTGAGAACAAAGCTCTCTCAAGGATGTAGCAGTTGGCTGGTCAGTAATACACCTCTAACTTGATATAACGCTGTCTTCGGGAGCCAAAAAACCTTACCGCGTTGTAGGTGAAACCGTGTTATATCGAACTTGCTTTGATCCACCGGAGTGCGCAGCCCCGCCCCCCCCTCCCTCCCGAGCACTGCTTTACCACGTTATATCCGAATTTGTGTTATATCGGGTCGCGTTATATCGAGGTAGAGGCGGAGTTACCATGGTTAGGGATGACCCCAGATTGGCCAGGATTTATCCCAACTCCATGGGATCACAGTAGTGTCAAAGCACGGCCCTTTGTTCCTAGCCACACCTGCAAAGAATCCCAGAGCCCAGGTGTTCTAGACCCAGGTGCAGGGACTGGAGCATTGGGAGGGGAAGAGCGTCCGGAAGGAGCTCGTTCTATTACAGAGTGTCCCATAGAGTGTAACAGCTGGCGGCCGCGTTCCACTGCCACTTTATCAATGCCTCCAGGAGCTTTCCTCATTGGATCCCTTATCCTCGCCAGCACTGCCTGCTCCTGTGTCTAATTCCCCTCTCCCCCCCCCCAAAAGCAGCTTCCCTGGTCAGTGATACTGCAATCGTTCCGTGCCATATACGCTCCTACATAGCTAGGTCAGTAGGCAGACAGGCCCGATTCTCAGTTTTGTGGTTGGGTCGGGAATGGAGGGCAAACGTGGCTTTTGTCTAGCTTTGCCCTCCCGGTATTCTAGGGCTGTGCAGGGCGGATCCAACTCATGCTCTGCTGCCGACGGGGCCAGAGAATAGCCATAGCGCAGTGCACTCCGGCCACCCTCTCACATTCCCCCCATCTCCTGGGGACTGGCAGCAGGGCTAATGTAGAGCCGTGACACCAGCTCCACACTGCTCAGGGAGTGCCCTGTGCAGGTCTTCTTCTCATTTCCACCCACTTTAAGGCCCCTTTAATCAGGCCCATTGATTTTACATTTGTTTCTCATCAGTTTCATTCTTTTTCTCCCAGGCTAGCCCAATGGGCTGCGTTTGGGTTGGGAACTCCGCAGGGGAATGTATCAAGCCACACAAGAGCCATTCATGTCCATGGGTGAAAATCCACTGAAGGTTTGAATCCTGAAGCCCTTACTCAGGATTTCTTGAATTTTTTTCTCTGGCCAAGCGCCATGGACTTCAGCAGGCATCTGGGGCAGGGCTGAGAAGGGACTCCAGAATTTGGCCGACTGACTTTAGTGGGAGTTTAGTCTGAGTAAAGACACCCTTTAGTAACTAACATCTCACAGTTTATCCAGCTGTTCCTTAAATACTCTTTCCCTCTCTGCTAGCACTAACAGGCTTGGTCACTCCCAGCATTGGAAGGGAAGTGGTCGATGTGGGGAGGACAGGAAGGAGATAAAGGTGACCCCTGCATTCATATTCACAGCACTAAGTGAAGATTGTTAGCTTTCTCCTCAACTGCTGCTCCCTGTCCCCTCTTCCATCAGATCAGCGCACTCCTCACTGCACTGGCACAGAGGAGAGACACACTCCAATCCAATTTGTTACACTTCCGCTTTCCAGAGCGCGGGAGGGAGGTAAAAATCCCATTATCTTTATCTTGCCTTCCAATCGGGAGTGGCGGTAAATGCAAACTCAAGAGACAGTTGCTGTGAACTCTATATTTCATTCAGCAGACAGTGTATCCTTTTATTGCACGCAGGAATGACTTATTTTTAAAAAAATCCTCTTTTAGTTCAAGGGAAAAGGGAAATTCCAGAGGCCTTTGACAAGAGGGGTTATTTGAGCTGCAGCTGATGTCTGGGTGGGGCTTGCAGACACCCCCAGGGAGAAGTAGCCTGGAATCTTGGAGTCCTACTGTTTAATCCCATTAACCACTTCCCCTTCCCTTAGAGGTTCCCCAGTGGTGCTGTGCAGTGGAATGAGTTAACCCTGCCCACAGCCCCTCTGAGGCAGGTGAGCATTAACAGCCCCAGTCTACCACGGAGGAAACTGAGGCAGAGAGATTCAGGGGGAGATTTTGAAAGGCACAAAAGGGCAACTAGGTGCTTGGGTCCCATTTAAAGTCAGTGAACGTTGGTCACCTCACTCCCAGATGTGTCTTAGATGAGCTTGCCCAAGGACAAACCAAGAGTTCATGGCAGAATGCAGATCCCCCAACTTCTAAGCCTTGGCTTTAGCCTTGCTCTTTAAAGGAAGGTATAGACTGTAACACACTTAGCCAATACTAGCAGGCCCCGAACGCCTAGGCATTTTGGGAGTATCCCACCTACTCCAAACCACCCTGGGGTGCCCTCCCTAATAGGCCCTGGCCAAGATATTCTAATGTGATTAGTGACTTTGGATGCTTCAGTTTTTGGACCCCGAACTGCTAGTGCCTTAAAGGGGCCTGATTTTCAAAGGGTGTGCACCAGGCACTTTCTGAAACCTGGGCCCCTTTAAAGCATTTCAAGCTGCACCCCCAAAAATGAAGGCACTCAAAATTACTGGTTACTTTGGCACCGAAGTGCTGGAGTAGGCAGGACACTTTTCACACCTAACAGTGGGCGCCAGACATGGCATGGGCCGGCTCAGGGGATTAGACTTGAGACGAGGAGCCTTTCCTCCCTATGCTACAGGTTCCAATACAGCCAGATAGGTAGTGACTGAAAGCTGTTACTATTAGCTGACTGGTGGCCTGTGTGAAGTGAGTTGGGAGCCTCAGCCAGGGGTGGCTCCAGGCACCAATGCACCAAGCGTGTGCCTGGGGCGGCAAGCCGCGGGGGACAGCCTGCTGGTCGCCGTGAGGGCAGCAGTCAGGCTGCCTTCAGCGGCATGCCTGAGGGAGTCCGCCGGTCCCACGGTTTCGGCGGCAATTCGGCGGTGGGTATGCCGAAGACACAGGACCGGCGGACCTCCCGCAGGCATGCCGCTGAATCTGTGTTACCAGCGGACTTCCCAGAGGCATGCCGCCAAAGGCTCCCTGACTGCCGTGCTTGGGGTGGCAAAATACATAGAGCCGCCCTTGGCCTCAGCCCTGTTCTTAGCGGGCAGGTATCCACACTGCTGATACAAAGAACATCGCAAGCGGGGAGTGGTTGGCACTGCTGGTGGGCAGAGGGGCCAAGAACTCCCACCGCAGAGGTGAGAAAGGGAAGAGCCCCGCTAGGCCCCCTCTCGTCCAACACCATGTCGGTGCAGGGCCGTCCCCCTCCTGTATTAGTATTTAATTCAAATGAGTCATAGAGACTAAATGAACTCCCCACCCCAGAGTTGATCCTTCCAGGTCACAGCACACAGGCAGGGGGCACCTGCCCTGCTATTGCCCAGGCGGTACCACTGCTCAGGGCTGTCAATCAATCACTTTCCACCAGCTACACTCCCTGTTAGAAGCAACCAGAGCACAGGAAGGAGGGAATTTCTCTGTTTGGAGGGAGTCTGTTTTGGGATCCTTCCCCACCCCTTAATGCTCTTTTAAAGATGTGGCTATTGCGTTGGTTAGGATTTTTGAAATGGGCGCTGTAAAAAGAAGCCTTCAGTAATTGGGCTTTTGGACTAAAATGTAACCTCGAGGTGCCCAGAATGAGGGCGTTCAGGAAGCAGAGGGGTGGTTCTGATACAGGATTCTGGTTCAGACCCAGCTGAGAGATAGGGCCACGCAGCCCCTCATAGTGCTTATGGGACTCCTGGCTCCCTGTCCTACCAACGCTCAAACGTATTCCACAGTCCCCTGGCAGACCCAGCACCCTCTGTCAATGCCCATCCTTGGATCCAAACTTAACGTGTCCCCTGGCCCCAGCCCGGCACACGGCCTGGATCAATGTATCCGGCCTGAATCCGCCGCACCCCCAGTCTCCAGCTCCTGGCTGGCCTCACTCTCACCCTCACCCAGTCCCTCGCTGACACTCGTCCGCTCCAAAAACATCTTGGGTTCATTCTCGCTAATTTATAGGATTTGGTTTTTATTGCTGCTGCTTTTGGCAGCTTGTTCCATTATTTTAACCACCCTTTGTGAGCAAGAAGCCTGCTGCAATTGCTGACGGGCATCCCTCTTCCCCCCCCATCAGTCCCCCCCCCACTTAACTTCAATCCCTGACCTCTCATTTCTGCCTTCATTATCGTCCTGAATGGTTTCTTGGCATCAGTCCATTTCTTTTCCTCTTGGTTTCGCATCTGCTTTTGCAGGATTTTATAGACTCCATAATTTTCCACTCAAGTCTCTTTTGTTTAAGGTCACAGAGGGCAAATTCCGACTAGTCTGCTCCCAGGATGCAATCCCAGGTACTACACCAGGGACCATAAGGGTGGCCCTGAGCAGCACTTAGTACAGTGCTGTGTCCTGTCCTTCTATCCTCCTGCCAGAACCTCCCGCAAAGAGGAGCTACCTGGGACCTGCCGCTATACCCGACTGCAGATCTCTCAGCCTTCCCAGTGCTTTCACTGCAGGGCTAGGCTAGGAGAGGTTTCTGGACTCAGACCGTGTTTGTGCAACCCCAAACATTGCAGCTTAGAGCCTGTGCATGAGAACTGGACTATGAACCCGACTAGACGTGTAACTGAAACGGACATGCCTCGTTCCATTGTCCAAGCCAAGTGAAGTGCTGAAGAGCAAACAACGCGTCGTGGTGAAAAGCGCATGAGCTCTGTGAAGTCCTTTGGTTTATAACACTCTAGAGCAGTAACGTAATGTAGGGAGGAGCCTGACAGCACTCTGGAGCCGTGGGTGCGTATCTCCCGCTCCTAGGCAGGGGGGAGACTCAGCTACTTCCCTGGCACTACCCCTTGTACCTGCTGCTCTGCCCTGTGGGATCTAGGCAGGGTAGGCAGCCAGCAGGGGGTAGGTTGGGTTGGGTACCACGGGGAGTCACATCGCCCATCCCTGTGGCCAGTGGAGCTCGGGGCAGGAAATCAATACTACCTGGGCCAAGCAGGGCCGGTGCAACCTATTGGGTGACCTAGGCGGTCGCCTAGGACACTACGATTTGGGGGTTGGCATTTTCTTCGGAGGCAACCGCAGCGGCCGGATCTTCAGGAACTCCCCGCCCCAGCTCACCTCTGCTCTGCCTCCTCCCCTGAGCACGCCGCCCAGCTCTGCTTCTCTCCCTCCCAGGCTTGCGGCGCCAAATAGCTGATTGGCACTGCAAGCCTGGGAGGCGTGAGAAGTGGAGCAGCGAGGGCGTGCTCGGGGAGGAGGCGGAGCAGAGGTGAGCCGGGGTGGGGAGCTGCCACACGACTCCCCGGGCCGGGGGGGTGTGTGGAGCTGCCACGGGGGGAGGGGGGCGCCTCAGGGTGGAGAGGGGGTGGGGAGCTGCCACAGGGGGGGGCGCCCCAGGGGGGAGGGCGGGGAGCTGCCGCGGGGGGGGGGGAGGAGGGAGGGCGTAAGGTGGAAGTTTCGCCTAGACCGCGAAACATCCTTGCACCGGCCCTAGGACCAAGGGGCTGTCTCAGCGAGGGTGCAAACCCCATCGGAACCCTCCACCCTGACAGAAGGACTAGCAAGAAATCTCAGCAAGAGGAACCTAACTGAGATCACCATCACTCCTGGGGGTTTTCCACCAGGATGGGGCAACTGGGCCCTAGGGTTCTCAGCCCTGCCACGTCCCTTTCCAGTCCTTGGTCAGCTGGACTCCTCTGCGCAGAAGCAGGAACACAGGCTGCTCTTCCCTTTGGGGCTGTCCTTGAGGCAGGAGGAGCAGAGGTGTATGGTCTGGAGGGCAGGGAGAGTCTAGCGTCGCCAGTTATTGAGCCCGCTGGCCCTCCTCCCATTTCTGCTGCTCTGCTCTGAACACGCCCCTTCTGTCTGGTGAGGTGGTGGCTCAGAACTGAACACAAGGTCCCAGCTGGGTTTGAATTACAGCCCTCCCTGCCCCCCCCACCCCGTGATGGGCCACATGTTCACATACCCAGGTCCATGTCAGCAGCTTTGGGCCTGTGGGAGCACGGCACATTCTTGAAGATGGCGTCAAGAATCTTCTCCTTGACCTGCGTGATGGTGTCGCAGTTGAGGATCTTCACGGGAATCTCTGGGCTGTTCACGTTGTCGGGGTTCACGCAGCTCAGGACCTGAAGGAGGGAGACAGAGGGGCAGTGAGAAGAGCCACACCCTTGGGGAAGACATGGGACCCCCCTCATCGCTACTCCTTCCCAGACAGCTCAGAGCTAGCCACTGGGTCCTACAGCATGGATGGCTCCAGACCAAACCTTCAGGTGACTCTAGCCAGGGATGATACAAGAATAAGGCTCAACACCTGTATGGCTCCTTAACCATGACCTGGTCATTCTCCTCCCTCACAGGAGATCCAGGGTTCTGGTTCCAAACAATCTATATCGGTCAATCCACGACAGGGCTGCCTACACTCCCTTACACCGGGGTCTTTTAGCATCACGCAGGGTCTGCTCTTGCTCCCACTGAAGCTAATGGCAAATGTCTTTAATGGAAGCAGGGTTTGGCCGTTAGCTAGGTACTCTGGAGTCCCAGCTGTCTGCTCAGCATCTTGCAAGCAGCAAGATGCAGAGAGATGTCTTCTCTCCTCGTGTCTCTCTTCAACCCCTTCCCCGCTACGTGGGGACCTCTCCCAATGGGTTGGAGTCACAATACCCAGCAAGCTCATCACAGTGGCAGCCCTTATATTGAATTTCCTTGAGCCTCACCCTGGCTTCTCTTCTGTGATTGCCATCCAGGAGCCCATTACTGCCAGCCCTGCATTTGCCACCAGGATACTTGTCCCATTAGGAACGGGACAGTGGCCAACCAATCAACTCATTGCACACAAGCCACCGACAACGTGCTCACAGCTTTCGATCAGTGCTGACCCTGGGCTAGATCTGAACTGGTGACCTAGTCCTCCGAGTCCTCCAAAGCCCCCTTGAGAGCTTCACAGTTCAATCAACGCCTCCTTGGTTTGACTGTCCAGGTAGCCTGGTCTTGAATCCCTGAACTCCTAGTTTGTTTTCTGTCCAAACTCTTCTGCAAAATGAGGGGACAGGCACTGGAATGGGTTCCCTAGGGAGGTGGTGGAATCTCCTTCCTTAGAGGTTTTTAAGGTCAGGCTTGACAAAGCCCTGGCTGGGATGATTTAGTTGGGGATTGGTCCTGCTTTGAGCAGGGGTTGGACTAGATGACCTCCTGAGGTCCCTTCCAACCCTGATATTCTAAATAGCCTCTGCCTCAGGTGAATTCCATTACTTGGAAATACAAGAATTCTTGAATAATTACATCTTGCTCTGGCACTTGGCACAAGAAACGTTACCCAACTAAAGAGACCTCTGGTTCCTCGGAGGACAACAGCATCTGCTCCCCAGCCTCTGTGCAACAGCTAAATGCAAAGCAGATGGGGCCAGATGGGGGAGGGGATGTCTTAAAGTCACACACATAATGTAATGGAAATTTGGCCACTAACTCACAGACATTTATAAGTTCAGCATTCTGTTTTTTTCTCGGTGAGGGAGAGTGAAGTGTATAAACTTTTATAAACGTAAGGCACCTTTATATTTTAGAGGGTAGTTAAACTGAGCTGTTGGGTTGCATGTGATTGTTAAAGTTCCCATGGCCCTTTTACAAGAGCAGCGGTGTTAATCTTGGTGTCCTGGCCAAATTATTTTGACTGTAAATTCCCCTGTAGTGTTCCATAGCTCCAGGATTCACTAGATACGGGATTCTTCTTCACTTCCTGTCCTAATCTACTGAGCAGTGCTGAACTGTGTTATTAAAGGAATGTCACGGTCCACCCCAGAGGCGGCTGCTTTTCAGTGATGGGTGAAGCGGTCACTGTACGTTGTTTGCAAAGGGCTTTGGGATCTTCTGAATGAAAGGTGCAATATACATGTAAGATATTAATACGATTATAATACTGTTATTTATGTGTCACTCCAAGAGTGGAGGAAAAGCATAAATTCAGCTAATAAACAAGCTGATAATACAATAACAAGTAAGATTTCTATAGTATCTTCCACCTCAAAGGATCTCACAGATGTTTACGAAGAGCACCACTACAATGAAGCCATCGCTGTGGGTGATCAACTTGCCCCATCACGCTGCACAACTCTAGGGACGGGACATTTTGATCAAGGACACCCAGGCAAAACTCAGCTCTTGTGAAAAATCCATGGAGAGGAGTTCTTGCTAAGGTGTTTCCCCTACAAAGTGAACGGCACAGGGCTCGATAGTGATCGATAGTGGATGCACGATGGATTGAGCGGACCCTGACGAGAATGGACCCTGTCAATTTCATCCCTAGCAAGGACGAAAGCGGTCCTGATGGTGCATGCTAGTTATTTACCATCCTGCCGCCATGGCAAGATCTCACAGGAGGGTGAGAGTGCACGGCTGTATGTCCGTGTCTCGGGTTTGCCAGCAGCAAGCTCCCTTTAATTTTACAGCAGCCACACTGATGTCCAAACTCAAGGTGGCCACCTGGCTTCACATTTCACAATGGAAACAAAATAGCCTTTTGCTGACTCAGTCAAAAGATGCAATTAGATCTAGGCACCTGACCAGCTCGGGCTTTTCAGGATAAGGCAGGGAGGCTCCTTCTTTCTCTACCACAGCATCATAGAATCATAGAATATCAGGGTTGGAAGGGACCTCAGGAGGTATCTAGTCCAACCCCCTGCTCAAAGCAGGACTAATCCCCAACTAAATCATCCCAGCCAGGGCTTCATCAAGCCTGACCTTAAAAGCCTCTAAGGAAGGAGATTCCACCACCTACCTAGGTAACCCATTCCAGTGCTTCACCACCCTCCTAGTGAAAAAGTTTTCCTTAATATCCAACCTAGACCTCCCCCACTGCAACTTGAGACCGTTACTCCTTGTTCTGTCATTTGCTACCACTGAGAACAGTCTAGATCCATCCTCTTTGGAACCCCCTTTCAGGTAGTTGAAAGCAGCTACCAAATCCCCCCCTCATTCATCACCTAGAACTGACCCTTGGAGGAAGCAGCCAGCCCTTTTTACCTGCTGGTTGGGCCCTGATTGGCTTCTGGTAGCTCCCAGCCCTTCTAGCTGCTGGAGGACCAATTCTCACTGGTTCCACCTGCAGCTGATTCTGGGTGGGCTTTTCTTAGGCCATTCTTGAAAGTCTAAATTCGTTTCTTTGAGTGGGATGTGCCACAGCACGGGGCAACAAATGCCTCGTACAGCCCAACACAGTCCATTCCAGTGAAAAGGTCCTCCGGGTGGGGATGGGAATGGATGCTCTCCCTTAAACTGTGAATGGGGTTGGGAGAGATTAGACACACAGGTACTCTCATAATGGAACAGAGCAGTGACTGTCCAGTCTCTGGTGGTGACTAATGCCACCTGTTTTGGAGGAAGATGTCAGCTGCCAATAATGCCCATTGTGTGATGCTGTATCAGCACTTGCATAGTACCTGTCATGTGTGACCCATCTCTGCAGGAAATCCAAACCAAATGCAGAACCATGACACCTGTCACCTCCTTGTACTTGCAAAGTCCAGAACCATAGTTTCTCTGGGCTTGGGGCTGTGTAGCCTCAGTTCCCGTCTCTTTCCCATTATACTGCACTGCAGATAGCTGGATTCTCGCAGCCCCCCAGCTGTACAGATCTGAGCTCTCCCTGCCTCTCACTTGTTTCTCAGTCAGTGTCCAGTTTTCAGTGCAGTTCTACACTCCTCCCCCCAGGCCGTGCAATTTAAATAGCATCCCCTGGTGTGCATCTCAGTGGAGGTCAGGCCTCTTTAGTCAGGTTTTTTATGTAACACATTTATTACTTGCCCAAAACAATCCCTTTTCAAGGCCCTGAAACTCAGAGAGACAAGCCCTAGGGCTCGGAGCTAACTCTAGACAATGAACTTCCTCCATGCATTGCAACTGTGGGGTGAACCATCCACTACCTAGTGGGAAAGCTGGAGATGCCCCTAATGAGTCTCTGAGCATCCCCCATAACCAAATTCACGGCCATGAAAAACACGTCACAGACCGAGAAATCTGGTCTTCCCCCGTGAAATCTGTTTTTTTGTGCACTTTTACCCTATACTATATAGATTTCACAGGGGAGACCAGCAATTCTCAAACTGGAGGTCCCGACCCAAAGGGCAGTCATGGGGGGGTCACAAGGTTACTGTAGGGGGGTTGTGGTATTGCCACCCTTACTTCTGCATTGCATTCAGAGCTGGGCGGCTGGAGAGCGGTGACTGCTGGCCAGGCACCCAGCTCTGAAGTCAACAGCCCACCACCAGCAGCGCAGAAGTGAGGGTGGCAATACCATACCATGCCACTCTTACTTCTGTGCTGCCGCCTTCAGAACTGGGTGTCCGGAGAGTGACGGCTGCTGGTGAACGGCCCAGCTCTACAGGCAGCACAGAATTAGTGGTGGCGATACCACGACCCCCCTACAATAACCTTGCGATCCCCCAGAGCCTTTTTTGGGTCAGGACCCGCCCCCCAGTTACAAAACTGTGACATTTCAGATTTAAATATCTGAAATCATGAAATTTATGACTTTTAAAATGTAGGACCACGAAATTGACCAAAATGGACCATGAATTTGGTGGAGCCCTATCCATAACGCCCTGGGCTGGTGGACCATCCCCTTTGCCCCTTTCATGTAGGCTGTGGGATCCAACGGGGGTTTCTCCAGGATCCCCCTGATCCGCCAGTATACAAATGGCCAGATTCATTCCCACTCAGCAAACCGAATCCCATGTACTTCTGGAGGGATTCTGTCTGGGGAGGGCAGCTTTAAACTCCAGCGGGGTTGCCACAGGACCCCTCTGTTGGAAGCTGACCAGTAGATGAGCATCCCCTGCCTGGCCTGGTTCCATCCCTTCAAGGACTGGCTCCACCCATGTATTGGGTTGCATGGGGCAGCTCCAGTGCCCATGGAAGGGCAGAGCTTGTTGGCAGCTTGTGCCTGGGAACTTTCCATTGCAGCCTGTGGGTGACGCGGACCCCAGGACAGTGAGTCCAGTGAAAGGCACACACACATTCCTTAGAGTCGGGAGGGGGAGGTTCCCGGTGGCTTGCACTGCTTGGTTGTGCTTTCCAGCTGGCTAGTCTTGTATGGGCTGTGCGCTTCACGGAGACTTTGATACTCACACCAATGCATGAGCAGCCAGCACCCAGCCATTCACAACCTGTCCCCGAGCCCTGCAGAGAACCGCCAGACAGCTCCTGAGACAAGACATTTCTGCCCCCCCACTTGTCTCCTGTCCTGCGTTACCCAGGCCTCTCCTGTGAGGTCACTGCAAGAGCTGCGGGAGGGCTTTGCGGGTATGTAATCCCACACTGTGACAGGTGAAGACTCTGCTGAGCGGCAGCAAGGTGGGCATCAATCACGGAGGCAGCATAGTCTAATGGACCGAGCACAGGACCAGGAGTCTGGAGACCTGGGTTCTAACCCCAGCTCTGCCAGTGAGCTGCTGGGTGACCTTGGGCATATCATCTCTTTGTGCCTCTGTTTCCCTTCCCGTCCCCTATCTGCTTGCATCGGAAGCTCTTCAGGCACACACTGATCCCATACGGGGTGTCTATACAGCACCCTGCTCTCGGGGCTTCTAGGTAAATAATAATCACAGCTTGGGGATGTTAACGCTGCAGTCACGCCTGGACACATCTGTGCTGTGACATGGAGACAACTGCACCCAGAGGCTTGAGGACAGCAGTGGGAGAGTGCTAACTCTTCCTCTCCTGCTCTTAGCCTTGGGTTAGGGATGGCAGGGTGGGGGCTGGAAGGAGGCATTCAGTGGCAGTGCTTGGCAGAAATCAATCCAGGAGGTAATCCCCGAAGAGGAGAGACTCAGGAGAGCCCTTTCATGGCTCATTAGTGGCTTCTTTCCCTCCGATGGGCCTTAACCCAGGGCTGCTTGGAGCATTTTTCTCCCAACAGGGTATGGTGTCAACTGATGTTAACTGATTAGGCTATTAGTACTAGAGCCGTCGCAGTGTGCAGGGACCACACAGCGTGCACACGCTGCTCAGAGACGGACACGCGCTCGACATTTATCGGACACCCTGCCACACACACTAATTATAAAATTCTCTCGACAGCTTCAAAGGGACTTTGGGGCCTTTGCTCCTCTGCCTTATTTGTGTCAATTTGTGTTATTTGTGGCAAGACAGGAGATGGGTCATCGTTCATTCCCAGCAGAGGAAGGCAGGGAGGTGGTTGCAAAGTGAGGGGCTTCACATCTAGTGTCTTGCTCTGCTAGGGTTACCATATTTTAATAAAACAAAAAGAGGACACTCCCCGCGGCCCCGGCCCCGCCCCAACTCCGCCCCTTCCCCGCCCCGCCCCAACACCACCCCTCCCCTACCCCGGCCCCGCCCCAACTCTGCCCCTTCCCCAAAGTCCCTGCCCCAACTCCGCCCCCTCCCCTGAATGCTCCTCCCCCTCCCCTGCTTCCTGCGAATCAAATGTTTGCGGGAAGCCTGAAACAGGCAGGCAGCAGGTAAGCTGGGGCTGGGGCTGGGGCTGGGGCGCGAGGAGGTGTGGCCCTGGCCGGCCCCGCCGGCCAAGCGGCTCCCTCCGGCGGCCGGCCCCGGCCAAGAGGCTCTGGCCCCGGCATCTCGGGCCTGGCCTGGCTCGGCTCGGGCCCTGGGGCGCCGGCCCCGGTTCCGTCCGAGAGCGCCAGCCCCGGCCGAGCGGCTCCAGCCTGCCCCGGCCCCAGCCCTAGCGACTCCAGCTCAGCTTGGGCCCCGGGGCACTGGCACTGGCCCCGGCTGAGCGGCGCCGGCCAGCAGCCAAGCACCCCCAGCCCTGGTCCCAGCGGCTCCGGCCCAGCTCGGCTCGGGCCCCGGTTCTGGCCGAGCGGCTCCGGCCCGGCCCCGGCCCGGGCTGAGCAGCGCCAGCCCCAGCAGTTCCGGCTCCAGACCCAAGCCCCACAACCCCTCCCTATTTTCCCCGACATGTCCGGCTTTTTGGAATTTCCTCCCGGACGGGGATTTGAGGACCAAAAAGCCGGATATGTCCGGGAAAATCCAGACATATGGTAACCCTAACTCTGCACAGAGCCGCTGAGCGCCCGCAACTCCCAGTGAAGGCAATGAGCACTCAGCACCTTGCAGACTGGGACCTTAACAGCTCTAAGATACGGAACAATCTAGGTGAGCTTTATAAAAGGCTTGTAGACCCAGGCAGAGGTTCACTCATAGAATCATAGAATCATAGAATATCAGAGTTGGAAGGGACCTCAAGAGGTCATCTAGTCCAACCCCCTGCTCAAAGCAGGACCAATTTCCAGCTAAATCATCCCAGCCAGGGCTTTGTCAAGCCGGGCCTTAAAAACCTCCAAGGAAGGAGACTCCACCACCTCCCTAGGTAACGCATTCCAGTGTTTCACCACCCTCCTAGTGAAATAGTTTTTCCTGATATCCAACCTGGACCTCCCCCACTGCAACTTGAGACCATTGCTCCTTGTTCTGTCATCTGCCACAACTGAGAACAGCCGAGCTCCATCCTCTTTGGAACCCCCCTTCAGGTAGTTGAAGGCTGCTATCAAATCCCCCCTCATTCTTCTCTTCTGGAGACTAAACAATCCCAGTTCTCTCAGCCTCTCCTCATAAGTCATGTGCTCCAGACCCCTAATCATTTTTGTTGCCCTCCGCTGGACTCTTTCCAATTTTTCCACATCCTTCTTGTAGTGTGGGGCCCAAAACTGGACACAGTATTCCAGATGAGGCCTCACCAATGTCGAATAAAGGGGAACGATCACGTTCCTCGATCTGCTGGCAATGCCCCTACTTATACAGCCCAAAATGCCGTTAGCCTTCTTGGCAACAAGAGCACACTGTTGACTCATATCCAGCTTCTCGTCCACTGTGACCCCTAGGTCCTTTTCAGCAGAACTGCTACCTAGCCATTCGGTCCCTAGTCTGTAGCAGTGCATGGGATTCTTCCGTCCTAAGTGCAGGACTCTGCACTTGTCCTTGTTGAACCTCATCAGGTTTTTTTCTGCCCAATCCTCTAATTTGTCTAGGTCCCTCTGTATCCGATCCCTACCCTCTAGTGTATCTACCACGCCTCCTAGTTTAGTGTCATCTGCAAACTTGCTGAGAGTGCAGTCCACACCATCCTCCAGATCATTAATAAAGATATTAAACAAAACCGGCCCCAGGACCGACCCTTGGGGCACTCCACTTGAAACCGGCTGCCAACTAGACATGGAGCCATTGATCACTACCCGTTAATCCCATGTGATTAAGGCACATAACACCAGGTGGTGCTATTAGAGCCAGCACTCGCAGGTCTATTTATCTGACTGTATAGGAATCAGAGTTTGGAGAAATGCTCATTGTCGACTGTGATGCAACTTTTTTTCGAACGAGCATCTGACCAGTAGAAATCTGTTCTCCCTTCATCGCTCTCTGACTAATGATTCCTTATGTACCTGCTGCCTCCAGGGGGTACTCACACCGTAGACAGAACATTACACAATGCCTAGACATTGCCTTCCTCTACAGCAGGGGTCTCGAACACGCGGCCCGCAGGGCTTGTGTGTGGCCCGCCAAGTTCCCTGCGCTCCCCCCACGCCTACCCGTGGGATTGCCTCCTGACGCTGCGAGCCCCGCGCTGCTCTCTGAAGGAGCCAGCAGCACGTCCCTTCGGGCCGGGGAGGGGGCAAGGGGAGGGCTCCGGAATTGCCTCCTTCCAGGCACCGCCCCCCGCAGCTCCCATTGGCCGGGAACAGGGAACCACGGCCAATGGGAGCTTCGTGGGAGGTACCTGGAGAAGCGGCAAGAGCAGCACAAGCAGGGAACCCTGAGCCCCTCTCCCTCCCCCAGGGGCTGCAGGGACACGGTTCCAGCTGCTTCCTGGAACAAGCAGTGTGGAGCCGGGGGCCAAGGCAGGCAGGGAGCCTGCCCTGGCCCCAGTGAGCACCGCTGCCACCCCGGAGCTGCTCTAGGTAGGCAGCACCAGGCTGGAGCTCACACCCTGAACCTCTCCTGCACACCCAACTCCCTGCCCTGAGCCCCCCGCCACATCCCACACCCCAACTCCCTGCCCTGAGTCCCCCACCACATCCCACACCCCAACTCCCTGCCCTGAGACCCCTGCCACTTCCCGAACCCCTCCTGCATCCCCAACTCCCTGCCCTGAGCCCCCTGGCCCTGCCGAATCCCGCACCACTCCTGCACTCCCTTCCCTTAGCCACCTGCTGCACCCTGCACCCCGACCCCCTGCCGCACCCCTCTTGTACCCCACACCCCAACTCCCTGCCCTGAGCCCTCTGCCACATCCCGCACCCCTCCTGCACACCTAACTCCCTGCCCTGAGCCCACCTCATCCCACACCCCAACTCCCTTCCCTGAGCCCCCCACCACATCCCACACCCCAACTGCCTGCCCAGAGCCTCCTGCCACATCCTGCACCCCTCCTGCACACCCAACTCCCTGCCCTGAGCCCCCTGCCACATCCCACACCCCAACTCCCTGCCCTGAGCCCCCCACCACATCCTAAACCCCAACTTCCTGCCCTGAACCCCCCACCACGTCCCACACCCCAACTCCCTGCCCAGATCTCCCTGACACATCCTGCACCCCCAACTCCCTGCCCTGAGCCCCCCAACACATCCCACACCCCAACTCCTTGCCCTGAGCCCCCTGCCACATCCTAAACCCCAACTTCCTGCCCTGAACCCCCCACCACGTCCCACACCCCAACTCCCTGCCCTGAGCCCCCCAACACATCCCACACCCCAACTCCTTGCCCTGAGCCCCCTGCCACATCCCGAACCCCTCCTGCACCCCCAACTCCCTGCCCTGAGCCCCTTCACCACATCCCACACCCTAACTCCCTGCCCGGAGCCCCCTGCCACATCCCGCATCCCTCCTGCATCCCCAACTCCCTGCCCTGAGCCCCCCTGGCCTTGCCGAATCCCACACCACTCCCGCACTCCCTGCCCTGAGCCACCTGCTGCACCCTGCACCCTGACCCCCTGCCGCACCCCTCTTGTACCCCACACCCCAACTCCCTGCCCTGAGCACCCTGCACAACTCCCTGCCCTCAGCCCCCGCTGCACCCTGCACCCTTTCTGCACCCCCTGGGGACAGCGTTGGGTGGGGACTTCAGGGAAGGGATTGGAATGGGACAGGGAAGGGGTGGGAAGAGGTGGGGTAGGGGCACGGCCTAATTGGAAGGGGTGGAGTGGGGGCAAGGCCAGAGGCAGCGGGGGTGTGTGTGTGTGTGTGTGTCAGTAATGCGGCCCTTGGGCCAATCCATTAGTCCTCATGTGGCCCTCGGGGTCATCTGAATTTGAGACCCCTGCTCTACAGCATGGGGGTGTAGGTCACTTGCTGGGATTATCTGGGTGTTTCTCACTTAATCACTTCCCTGTCATTGCAGAGACCTCAGGCACCTGGTGCACCTTGGTCCCTCTTATTCTCTGCCTGTGGCACATCATAGTTTAGTCTCCTGTGGGCTGTAATACTTTGGTCTCATTTCGGTTGTTGGGGGTGGTGTTGGTTGCCTGTCATACAAAAGAGGTTAAACTACATGATCTGGTGAGTCCTTCTGGCCTTGAACTCTAGGACTCCGTGACATCACTTTCTAGATAGACCGGCAGGACGTTGCTGCCAGGGATGGGCAGCCGGGTTTGGAGCGGAACCAGCCCCAAGCGGTGTAGCCGAGTCAGCGAGGCACATACGTGAGGTTCAGAAATTCCTGACAGCAACACTGATTCCTATCGGGATATATTTGCCTGCTCTTGAGATGTAAGAGGGAAAGCTGATTAACATCAAACAACACACAAGTGAATGGAAGAGAGCTTTGTTCAGGCTGATGCATAATTACTACCGCGTCTCCCTAAGTTGCTTCACTTCTCCTGATTCTGTTTTCAGTAATCATTTAAATAAATATATGAATAATAAAACATTGTATATAAAAAACCTCCTCCTTCCCAAACCCTAGACTGGCACCTCATGGCCAATTGCTACAAACAGCCATTTCCAAGAGTCATATACCAGGGACCCTGGGCGTGTTGGGTGGATTAAGATCGTGTAGCCACACCCTGGCACACGTCAAACCCCGTGATTGCTATCCAGATGTAGTGCAAAACTCTTCAGTGGGGACCAGCTGACGTAGAGAGGGGAGGGATCGGGATTTGCTTCAATGGCATTTCTATCACGCTAACAGAAATCTAAAGCAGTTCTTCCTTTGTTTCATTTTTTAAAACAACTCCAAAACAACATCGATTTATGGGGGAAAAACAACCCAGTTGAAACAAGAGAGAGACCAAAAGGAGGGAAAGCCTCATTCGTATTCTGCTTCTTTTTAATCTCCATCGCCGGAGCGGATCTCTGTAAATCGGCTAAGATTCCTATCGGGATATATTTGCCTGCTCTTGAGATGTAAGAGGGAAATCTGATTAACATCAAACAACACACAAGTGAATGGAAGAGAGCTTTGTTCAGGCTGATGCATAATTACTACCGCGTCTCACTGGCTGCTTTATATCCACCAGCCTGAAAGGACTGGAGGGATTTCCTTGGTGAAAAGGATTGCTCTGTCAATTTGGGTCTATATTTTTCTCTCCCTTGCCGTGTTTCTCCAAGTGAGATCTGGACCCCATGACGCTAGGTGTGGACGAGCACGAACTGAGACAGTCCGTGCCCTAACAGTTTACAATCTAAACAGGCAAGACAGACAAAGTCCAGGGAAACGGAAGAATTATTATTTTATACACGTGCAATGGAGGCACAGACAGATTAAGGGCCTGGGCCATGGCCACACGTGGAGTTGGGTCCTGACCCTGTGCTCTCCTGAGTCTCTGTCGAAGTGCTGGACCACAAAACATCCTTCCCCTTATCTCACACCCCTCACCTCGTTAGCAAAGCAATTACTCTCTCTCTCTTTCCTATTCCCTCGCCCTCGCTTTCCCCCAGCCCTTTTTCTCTGAACATCAAAGGGTAGCTTGAGGAATCTGGGGTGGGGTTCCCCTTGCATTCCCACTTCACTTGGGATGCACACACAGGGAAATATCAAGTGGAAGTAGGGAGGTGGTATTAACTTTGTATACAGCACTAGAGACAACATTATTGGAGTCCTGGTTTTGGTTCCCACGCTTCAAAAAGGGTGAAGACCAATTGGAAAAGGTTCAGAAAAGAGCTACGAGAACAATTTGAGGTCTGGAAAACTGGAAAACCTACTTTCTAGTGGAGAGACATAAGAAGTTGAGTCTACTTAGTTTATCCAAGAGAAGGTCAAGGGGGGATCTTAGTCCTGGTCTGCAAGTACCTACACAGGGAAGAGGTTTCTGATAGTTGACAGCTCTTTAGTCTAACAGAAAAAAGCAGAACAAGATCCAAGGGGTGGAAGCTGAAGATAGACAAATTCAGGCTACAAATAGGCACAATTTTTTTAACAGAGTGTAATTAGCCATTGAAACAACTTACCTAGGGACATTCTCCATCACTTGAAGTCTTTACATCAAGACTGGAAAAAAGAGATGCTCTGACTCATGTCATGGGCGTGATGCAGGAATTGTGACTCAGATTTTCCCTGGCCTGTGTGTTGTAGGCAGACAGGTTGGATGAGGCCTTACAGGCTATGAATTTTAGACTGATGTGGGGGAGTTCTGTAGTTTGCTGGGAGGAAAAAGTCTGGCTTTCCTTTTGAGACGCTATGATAGATCTTTACACTGAGTTTCTGCAATGCAAACGTTGGTGCTAAACGCCTCAGCAGAGTAAATGGGAAGTGACTTTTCATGTGGAATACCTTTAAGATTGGATGTGAAGGATGCTCCTGGGAGGAAGGGGTCGCAATACTGAGACGCCGTGTGAACCGGCTCTACCACAAGATGGCTTTTGTAGAAGCTAGGGATGGAAAAGACCTGCTAGCTCATCCAGTCTATCTCAACACAGGCCAATGCAGGGTCATTCTCTCTGCTTTCTCCAGTTTAAAGCAATGTGGCTTGTCCCACGTTCCTTGGGAGACTGTTCCACAGGTGAATAGGTCCTCCGGTCAGTAAGTTAGACTTGCTATGCAGCCTCAGTATTCCCCACTCCATTTCATCCTGTTTATCCTAGTTAGGAGCCGATATACAATAGTCACTGTTAAAGCCAACACCTGGCCGCAGGTAACAGGACTGTGAAGCTACTGCAGTATTACACTCAGAATAGGAAATCAACTGCAGTAAGGGATATAAACCCTCATGCTTCAGGCCATAACCCAATCGCTCTCAGGGGTCAGGAAGAAACTCTCCCTTGGGGTAGGTAAATCCATAACTACCTTCTGTAGGGTTTTTGGTACATTCCTCTGAAGCAGCTTGTACGGGCCAATGTCAGAGACAGTATACTGGGCTAGGTGGAACTTGGGTCTGATCCATTGTGGCAATTCCTGCGAAATAACTGTGGTATCTCAGAAATCACAGTATGGCAACTTAGAGCAACTACTGGGATTTCCTGGACGTTCTGGAGATGATAATGACCAATGATCTTTGGAAAAGTTATCAGAATTTTTCCCAACCTCAACAAGGCTTCTGTTCAGGGCTGGCTTGAATTTTAGGTTCCATATTCCAGGATGTTCTTATTTGCTTTGCTCCAGCTGATTCTCCTGTCCTTAACCCTTTAATTCCTATGCACCACTTAGGCACTACATTGAGAGCTGGTCAAAGATCAAAGGTGTCGCTGATCTCAGCCTGTCTCTACATCAGAGAAATGACCTGCCACTGGCAATGGATGTCAAAGAGCGGGTCACTCCAGCTTCCATTCAATGGTTTGACAGCCTCACTCTGCTGAAATTCTTTGCTCACATACAGCTGATCTCCCTGGGGAAGCCTGCAGCTCCCCACCTGTCCTCACCCATCCCCACACCTGCCTTCTTCACCTCCCCAGCCCTGACATCACATAGTTTCTCCCACTGCACAGCTGCTGGGGACAGCTGCAGCTCCCACGTCAACCACCTGCCGCAGCTGGTTTGCCCCATCCCTAGGTCTCCTGCCCCCCCGGCCCCCAGTGCTCCCTATTAACCGCAGTTTCAGCATCAGTGAAATGCCAGCCTCCTGGGGTGGAGCACTGTGAGATCCTCCGACAGAAGCACCACAGAAGTCGGGGGTGGGTTGCTCAGAGGGAGGGTCGGCTGAAGGCTGCAGGGGCAGGAAGGTCCCGGGCGAGAGCTAGAGGGAGAAGGACTCGGGGGCTCAGCTGAGGACAGGCAGGGAGGAGCTGGCAGGCAGGGCAGATGGGAGAAAAGCAGCCCTGCACCTACGGGTGGAGGGCTGTGGTCAGAGGTCAGAGCAGTCGAGGTGGAGGGTAGGGAAGGAGGCCAGTGGAAGCTCAGAGAGAGGGGTGAAAGGCCCCCCCCAGAGGTTTGAGATGCCAGGGCAGTGCTGCAGTGGGTTCAGAAGCACGTAGGAAGCTGTGAGCCTGGCTGTGGGGGATGGACGGATATAGGCCTGCTCCCTGGAGCGACAGAGTAATCTGCCCTCAGCCATTTGCTTCTCGTGAACAATCTCTCCCCCACCCCAGCGTACACAGCGGGACACAAAAAGCATATTGCGAGCTCCGTTTGCAAGCTCATTCCGCCGTGCTGTGAGCACAGGCCACCCCGCGGTGATCTCTTTGGAGGAACTCGAGCATTGCGGTTTGGGGGTGGCGGTTAGTGTAACCTCGGCCTTTGTGGAGTTGGTGTCCAAAGAACGCGCCCATCAGACTAGCAGCAGATGCAGAGTTCCACTGGGGCTTAGACAGCGTACGTCATGCAGAACCAGCATCAGCGCAGCCACTCACCCTGGTTTGGAGCTCAGATCTCACGCTCTCACTCGGCACCATAAATGCCCTCCCGCCCCGGTCTGTCCCTTTATTCTCTTCACACACACACGGCCCTGTATGAGTCCCAGCCAGGCCCACACACGACCTGCCAGCTCTCCCTGAACACCATGCCGCCCAAACCCTGCCTGAGGAGATGTTGGTCCAGCAAGGTTGTGTCCTTCTGGCATCATAAATGGCAATTGTCCAACCCGGCAGCAGCCCAGCCACTGACCCTTCCGGAAGACACTTTCCCCAGCAGATCCCAGGGGCGCCTGCAGGCTCCGCTGCTCTGAGCACTCACCAGTGTCTTGTAGTCAATCTGCTGCCGGATGAGCTTGTCCTCGCTCAGCGAATAACGGGCTTCCCCGGTGATGGAGTCAATGGGGCCCTTTTCCATCTGCTGTTTGATGGCGCAGAAGAGGGAGAACAGCGGCTCGCCAGCGCATTCCTGCATGGAGACACGAGGGAGGGAAACCGGGTGAAGTCCGATGCCGCAGATCATCAGTTCCTACCTGCCAGCTTCCCAGCACAAGCCCAGCCCTATAGGGGGAACCGTCTCCTGTCGGGCTTTGGTACTGCACTGCTGGCACTTGGCCCAGGGTCACTCTAATCCCCACCCTCTCTGCTCCAGACAACTCTCCTCTTCTCTCCTTCCATTCCATTCCCTGTCCTCTCACCCCTTCCCCACTCATCCCCCCACTCTCCTCCGACTGCTCCTCTCTCCCCGGCACTTCCATCCATCCCCTTTGTCTTCCAATCTCATAACGCTCCTCCCTTCCCCTTCACATCCTCTGCTCCCCTCCCATTCCTCTCTCCTCTCCTCCCCTCTCTCATCCCCCTCCACCTTCCCTGCACCGCTTCCCCTCCCTCCCCTCCACCTTCCCTGCACCGCTTCCCCTCCCTCCCCTCTACCCTTCCCTGCACCGCTTCCCCTCCCTCCCCTCCACCTTCCCTGCACCGCTTCCCCTCCCTCCCCTCTACTTTCCCTGCACCGCTTCCCCTCCCTCCCCTCTACTTTCCCTGCACCGCTTCCCCTCCCTCCCCTCTACTTTCCCTGCACCGCTTCCCCTCCCTCCCCTCTACTTTCCCTGCACCGCTTTCTCTCCCTCCCCTCCACCTTCCCGGCATCACTTCCCCTCCCTCCCCTCCACCTTCCCTGCACCTCACTGCTGCCCCTCTGCTCTAGCAGTCTGTCTCAAATCAATGAGCTAGATCACTGTCCTCTGGTGCAAATCCTGGAGAAAACAAGTTAATAATCCGAAGCAAAGTGGCCCCTTTCTCAGCTCCTATACCTGTCTGCCGCTTAATTAGCTTATCTGCCTGCCGCATATGCTCCCATGTGCCCGTCTAGTGCCCTTATCAGGCTGGGGTTTAGCCTGAGGCAGGAAGACAAGAAGCTGAGAGGGGGGGAGAAATGTATCTTATAAAAGCAGAGCTTTAGCGAGTCACCTCGTTCGAGCCCCTCTTTTCATCTGAAAATGGGAATTTGGTACTAGGAGCTACTGAAATTACCATCCAGGGACCTTCCAAACCTTCCTGCTAGGAGAGGTTGTGCCTTGGGGGCAGCTGGCTGGCTCAGGGGAATGGCACTGGGCTAGAGCCTTTCGCCTCCAGCTGGCCGGTTCCCATCCTGCCCAGGAGTGGCTGGAAGTTCAAGTGGGTTTTGTCTCTAAGGTGGTGGCCCAGGTGAGGCACGGTGGATTCTCAGAAGGCAACATCATAATGAGCATCTCTGCTGGCAGTCTCAGCATGGGAGCCAAGGCTACAATACCATCTCCTCCCTGGTGAATTCAGTGCTGGTGTCTTGGACACTGAACGCCTTGACCACCCACAGAGCACTCAAGGTTCGACTCGGGAGGAACCCGTTAGGGGTGAGACTAAAATTCATACTCCATGGCCCTCTCGTTCCTGACAATTCTGCAGGCGAGGGTGCCAATGCCATGGACAGAGAACCAGACTGAGAACCACCAACTCCTCCCACCTAGACCAGATGTCAGGAACGGCTTTCTGTCTGTGCTGAGCTCAGGACTAGAGCTCAGCCTATCATGGATGCAGCACACTCCCCTCCTGCCCTTTGGAAGGGTCTAAGCCCAGGGTGAAGAAGGTCTGGCGAGGAGCCTGGTATGAGAGTTACCAAACAAACCATGGTGGCTGCTCTTTGGCCCAGATTAAGGCACAGTGCCAAGACAGACAATCTTCTGCTGCCTTTGAAAACCAGGATAAGGTAAGGCCTCGTCACCAGCCACTGGACTCAGAAGGTCCCACCAGTGAGGATAAGGGTCTGGCGGGGTGAGAGCTGCACTCTGAACGGGCTGTGATAGTACACAGCCTGAGCTTTCTGCGGCAACGTGCTCCTTCACCTGCTCACTGGGTCCCCGTCCTGGCAGAAACACCCCTCAGGGACCCATCTCTTGTACACTGCCGACAAAAACCTGCCAGCCAGCTGCTCTGAGCAGCGTTCCCTCCTCCTGACCTCCTCTTGGTCTCACCCAGTCCTCACACCTTCCTACTGCCCCTTTCTCGCAGCATTGTAACAGCCTTAGCGCGTGACTCCTGTCCTTAAGCCTGGCCCTCCTTGCAGCAGGGCCTGTCCTTTCTCATGTGTCTGAAAGCACCCAGCACAGTCTGGCCACCCTCACCACCGAATCATCCATGAGTGATGTGGTCTAATGGGCAGGTGGACCACCTCCTCTTACCTTGAGGAACTTGTACAGCAGGAAGGTGAACCAATTAGTGAGCATCTTCTCTGCCACAGACTCCGTCCTACAATCACCCCCGGAAGAAAAAGAGAATGGGAGATGGTTAGTCACGCTGATCAGACCGAAGGAACTTACTGCTGAGGGTAAGAGGTGTCCGAGCAGGTCAGGGCCATGCATAGGACAGCCCAGGGGTGGCAGCAGCTTGCTGTCCCCTTACTGAAGCAAAGTGCAGAGCATTGGTTACTGGGATGAGCAAACCAGATAGGACTAAATCAAAAGCAACTGGAACTTTTTCCTACCCACCAAAATGACTGCAAATCTTTATTTGGAAGTTTGGAAAAGTCTGGATTAACTTCTCTCCCCCCACACGCCATGCCCTGCACTTTCTGGCTTGGATTGAAACTGCCAGCATACTGTGTGAGATATCTGATGAAGTGGGCTGTAGCCCACAAAAGCTTATGCTCAAATAAATTTGTTAGTCTCCAAGGTGCCACAAGGACTCCTGTTCTTTTTGCTGATACAGACTAACACGGCTGCTACTCTGAAACCACACACACAAGGATATCCTGGAAATGTCCAAACGGGAGGGCTCCAGGGGCCAACTGCCCCCCATGTGTAGCTCCAGGAAAGTCACTGTCTGGGTTGGCCATAAGGTTCTGATTACCCATCAGGAAGAAGGAGAGTCTGTGAGACTTTGGGCAAGTCACTTAGCTGCTCTGTGCTTCACTTCCCCAGCTGTACAATGGGGTTCACAGCACCGCCCTGCCTCTGGGGCCTTTGAGGAGAAATACATTAAAGATTGTGAAGCGCTCAGACACTGCGGTGATGGCGGCGAAATAAATCCCTAAGGTGGATCCAAACCAGTGGAGGAAATTCACCTGTCACTGATTATCAGGTGATAAAAGATCTCCTCAGAATTGTGAGGCAAGTCCTGGGGCTCTCACTCTGTTACTAGTCAGTCCGTACTCAAGCAGAACCCACGCTGACTCTTCAGTGGGAACTCTGCCTGGGCAGGGACTGAGTCAAAACCTCCACGCCAGACACCAGTTACACCGGCATGAACCCAGAATAACTCCAGCACGGTCAGTGACGCTCCTCTGGGTCTCTGTGCGGTTCCTTTCTCTCCATTGCTAGGAAACGCAAGTTTGCTGAACCACCAGAATGTCCTTGTCTTTCTTGATGCCGCCTCTTTGCTCTTGGTGTTCCTCACTGCCCCGACTTAAAGACTTGTCAGTATCCTTTGGTTTCTAGCTAGTTTTGCTTCCTGCTTTTCATGTATAAGCCAGACGCTGGGGGTCTGGATGGCAAACATTGCAGGGGCCTGGGTTTGTATTTTTGTTCCTGCGTCTTTGTATTCTGGGAGCAGCCTCCATTCAGACCAGAGCCCCAAAGTACTAAATGCTGCGCAAACACACATTAAAGATCCCCCTTCCCTAAAGAGCCAGTTTTAGATTTAACACTGTTCCCATTAGAATGTCTCCGTTCCCAAGGATACCTCTTGCCCGGTCAGGGGGTGGTGAAAGCAGACCCTAAATTCCAGGCCCTGTCTGACATGACTATGCCCCTTTTAAAATTAAGCCCCTTCTGTATTATGCAGCCCGGTGAGCTGATAACAAGCCCTTGTCAGCCTCAGAGTCTAGTTTGGGAACTCCCAGGCGCCTTTTCTGTATTTCCTTTCCCGCCTCCTCTGGCTGTGAATGCAGATTTCCCCCTTTCAAATCAGCCTGATTCGTCCACCCACTTCATTCAGTGATTGCCACTAGCCTGTCGGTCGGTTGCTGTGTCCAGAGGTGAAAGTAAGCCGGGGTAGTGGCGGCGGCCGGGAGCCCCAGGCCCTTTAAATCGCCCCGGGCCGCGCTGAAGGGCTGGCTGGGGGAGTCTGCCCCAGCCCCGCCCCTTCCACCCAAGGCCCCGCCCATTCCACCCAAGGCCCCGCCCCTTCCAGTAGAGCCTCCCCTCCCCCCCCCAGACCCCGGGGGGGGGGGGGCAGTGTACCGGTAAGTTCCTTAAGTTACTTTCACCACTGGCTGTGCTCACATGGCCCTTGGTCACGGAGTGTCATGCAGCCTGGTGCTCACATGACCTGTGTGCACGGCACAGCCTGACGCCTGCTGCTCCCGGAGTTTCACAGGACCCGCTGCTGCAGCACAAAGATGTCCTGATGCTCCCAGTGCATCCTGTGGCCTGGTGCTTCGCGAGTGTCATGCAGTGCACAGCTTGTGGCCTGGCACAGTGCCCACACTGCACCGCATGGCCTGATGCTGCACCCCGGGGCAGTGCCCATTCTGCATTAGACGTCCCAGCCCTGAAGCCTCATGCTCACAGCATGTCACAAATCCGGTTCCACATCGATAAAGAAAACTGAATGCCAGGTTGGCCCTGCCGGCTCTGGGGACCCTGATACCTCTTTATCCAGGTATGGATCTAGCATCCTCAGGACTGTCACAGAGATGCTGCAATAGGATTTTACCAGCTAGCGCCAGACGGGAAACCCCCGTGGAGGGAGGGATTCGGGCTCCGCAAATGAGTGAGATTGCTGCTTGCCAGCAGAGGCTCCATGGGGCAGAAGGAGTTAAGCACAAAGCGGCCTGGCCCCCATCATGGCCTAGCAACAACCTCATTCGCATTCCAAGGCAGAAAGCCGCCCGGGGGCTTTCGTGTTCCCTTGTAAGATCAGAGGGTTCTGTTCCGGCGCTGCCCAGCGGGGGACCTCTATTTCAAGAGAACAAGCACCTCGCTGACCTCTGCCAGTGCGCTCCCGTCTTGCACTCAGGAGGCAGCTTCTGCAGGAGCAAGTTCCAGGGGACTCGTGCAATTTGTCAGGAGGAGGATGGGGCAGAGAGAACAGGTGGAAGGAGAAGACAAGGGGGGTTGGGCAGAAAGGAAAGAGTGTCCGGAGTGGAGGAGGAGAATGGGGGAAGAAAAAAGAAGCAGAGACAAAGGGAGGAGAGGGAAGGAGGAGTGGGGGGGAAGAGAGGACGTCTGGAAGCGAGAGCAGGAGATGCACAGATACCAGAGAGGCCTGGGAGGGGAGGGGGGGCGCAAGGAATGGCTGGTGGGAATTTTGCCAGCAAGGCTGTAAGCCTAGAATTATGACAGCGGGTAGTTACTTTACAAGAGTAAAACAAAATAAAAGCGAGAGCCGCTTTGTGCTCCTGGCTCCCTGCTCAGCAGACTCAAACACTGAGAGATGGCTGCATTTGCTCTCTGTTCCATTGATACCGCTCAGTGGGCTGCGTGCCACGGAGCGCCCTCCCTCGCAGACAGCACCGCGCGCTCCTCTGCCAGAGCCGCTCGCCCCGCTGTTAACAGCACGGCGAAATTCTACGGAGGGCCAATTTCTGCTCCGTTGATGCTGGTGTAACTCCACTGAGGCCAGCGGGGCGGTTGTGGATTTACACCAGTTTCACTGAGAGCAGAGAGAGACCCAGAACATCTGGCTTGTCCTGGGAAAATCAAGCAGGGTCAGGCAGGTGACCCATCCCATTGTGCAGAGTTACTGACGGGGACTAGCTGGGAGCGATTATGCCCTGCCTTCATTACGAGAGGACTTCCATGCATTGGTGTTTTAAATGAGACCCTTCAACTCTGGAGCTGGCCAGCAGGAGCCAGCCCAACCTTCTGCCCCAGCTCAATCGCTTTGATTTGCTCAGTCTACCCTGCTTCCTGGTTTCAGGTGGAGGCAGAAACGCTGTGGGAGCAGTGGTTCCAGCTTGGATCATACCCAACAGTTTGGGCAACATTCCTTGAGAGCTCCTAACAGACCCACGGCCCCCTGGGACTTCACAGTCACCACTATACTGCTCATTGGTGCCAATCAGGACTTGGCAGCCACAGCAGGGATAGAATTTGCATCCCGGTGCTCCTAAAGACAGCGCTTGAATGGAGATGCAGTCCCTATCACTGGAGCTGAAGGAGACTCTCCATTTGCTCATATTGGAATAGGGACTGTGACACACAGCTGAGCAGTTCTGGTGCCATGCAGTAGTGGGCAGTGATGCACATACACAAACCTAGTGGTTGTCAAACGTCTGGCTCATGGGTGGTGTATTTATATGGCCTGCATGACGTACTTAGATTATCAGGCTTTCATTTAAAAAAATAAAGTCAGTTTCTAGCTATTGTGGCTTCAGAAACAACCTTCTAGATGTGATCTTCTAGATTTTTTGTCCAGAGATTACAGATTGAAAACTTGTCTGTAAGCAAAAAACAAACACACAAGAACAACCCATCACTCCTGACACTGAGTATAAGCGAAGCAGGAAAGACTGCCTGAGTCTGCAAGCAGCCTGAAACAATGACTCGGGGGACCAGAATGCTCCTGCCCCAGGTCATCTGATTGGACGATCAACTTTAAACCCCAATAGTGACACCTCGGTGTCAACATTAACTATTTAATCACCGATTATTTTAGTGGCTGGGGAGGACCAAGGGTGGGGAGCTGCTGCTGGGAGGGAAACTCAGGGAAGGGGAGAGTACCAAAGAGAGGAGGATGCTGCCAGTAGAGGGCAGCTGTGTGCACACACAGCAGCCGAACGGTGACTCACCTCCTCAGCAGCAGCTTGGGGTGGTTTTTGCTCTCCAAGTTCTTGTCAATGAGATCGGCCAGGAGCTGCTTGAGGACATCGGTGGCATACTCCAGCTTGCTCTGCAGCACGGTCATGATGAGCGAGGCCACGTTGCCACGGTCCCGCATGGAGAAGCTGCGCTGGGACTCCAGAGTGCGGATGAAGGACAGCAGGAACACCTTGTTGTTGATGAGTTGGGCGAAGAGCTTCAAGCCCTTCTCTACCCGCTCCTGCCGATAGCCAGGGACCTGGGGAAAAGAGAAAAATGGCTTCCTTTACATTCAAGCCACCATAGGGGCCGACTCCGTGGGTGCGCCGAGGCTCAAGCACCCACAGAAAAAAATAAGGGGTGCTGAGCACCCACCAGCCACCGTGGTAGGGTGACCAGATGTTCCGATTTTATAGGGACAGTTCCGATTTTTGGGTCTCTCTCTTATATAGGCTCCTATTACCCCCCAACCCCTGTTCCGATTTTTCACACTTGCTGTCTGGTCGCCCTACACAGCGGTTCCGGCCCCTAGGGCTGCCCGCCGATCAGTTGTTTGGTGGGCCCAGGGGTGGCCAGGGAGCATCAAGTGGCTGGCAGGAGGCACTGGGGGAGGAGGCTCGGGGAAGGGGCAGAGTGAGGGCAGGGCCTCAGGGTGCAGCAGGGGGTGGAGCACTCCCGGGGGAAAAAAAAGTCAGCGTCTGTGAAAGCCACTAACTCTCCCCAGATTTCATGGCCTGATGAGGTCCCACTGCAACAATGTACACCATTGTAACGAGGAGGCAGGCCATGCCAGCTCCTACTAACCCGCCCCTACCCAGGCACTCCACCCCATCGGCACTTGGCTCATGCTAACCGTGACAGTCAACACCCCTGTATTCACACCCTCCACACAAATAATCTTTGTACAAAATATGCCTGGCGAGGAATCATTTGAAAACTAACAACTCGCTGATCATTAATATTCTTGCATAAGGTACGTACATGATGGGTATTACAGGTTGTGAATATATGCTGGCATTATAACTGAAGTCTGTGTGAACCAGCTATGTCAGGGGGAGCTGTTAAACGGGTCTATCCTAAATAAAGGAATGTGTGTTTACCTCACTTTACATATAACCAGTGAACAGACCCATCAAGCTAACGTGGGGTGGAGGCAAACCGCACACTAACAAGTGGGGGAGGAAACAGGATGGAGTGTACGTCCAGCAGGAGAGAGGAGCTTGGGCTGGGTTTTACTTTTCAGAAGACTCAATTTCAAAGGTTTCCTGATCTATAAAGACAGGGGGGGTTGAACCGGAAGCGATAAGCAACTGAACTAGCTGATTGTGTACAATATTACTGTATTGTACAAGTATCTAGCATGAGGCCTTTTCTGAAAGCTAATGACGCAGGATGATTAATGCCACGTGAAATGTCTGTATTAACACTGTGTAAGGAATTACGGATACTCATTGATATGAGGCTGTACAGTCTGCCCAGACAGGAGGGGATGTCACAGCTCTCCACCTGTCTCCTATATACATTAAGCATGGTGGAATTAGAAACAACGGAAGCCCCATTTACACAGGGGGGATGGGAAGCCCACGGGAAGGGAAGAACAGCATGAGATCATCCTGCCTCTTGAAACAAAGTCATTTAACTTTGGAAGATATAAGCAAGGACAGACGCCACCTTTGGCAGACAGAAGATAACAGAGCTCTTGCAAGCTGAGAAAGATGGGTCCTTCAACCAAGGCGGCGTTGAAGTCTCTGGAACGGAATATAGGTGAGAAACCTACTTAGGCAAAGATCTTTCACCTAAGAAGACAAGGGAAGCCCACACCTCGTACTTCTGTGGGAGGTCCGAACTGAGGGAGTCAGCCATGGCTGGGAAGAAGAACGACTGGTGAGAGAAACCACCTGGAACAAAGCCTGTATCTTGCTAGATTAAATCTTAGACTTGTAAAAGTGTATTTTGTTTTGTTTTACTTGTCGCTCTTTCTCCCTTCATTCTTCACACAGGAGCTCACTTCATCCTACGTACATTTTGTTAACAAATTCATTTCATTTCTACCAGCTGCCCACTCCACGCGGTGTTTAAAGGGGAGGGGATATTTACCTGCGTTAAGTTAATAAGCTGTGATGTCCTTTCCTGCAGCAGCCCCTGCTACTCCGGTTCACACTGACGGAGCTCCTCCAGCCTTCCCCTTTGCAAGCGCTGTTTGCAATCCAGCCCCACTCCAGCTCGCCAACCCGCCTCAGTCCTCACCTATCGCAGGGACTATTCCAATCCTGCCCCCGTCCCCGAGCTCCGTTCCAGCCCCCCCCCCCCCCCCGAGCCCCCCCCGCCCCCCCCCCCCCCGTGCTGATTTGCAGCCCCCCCATGCCATTCCATTCCTGGGCTCCTACACGCAGCTCAACCGATAAACCTGAATCCTGATGACCTGCATAACCCCTGCTAGTCTAGTCCTGGCCCATGTTCCTGTATGGAGCCAGGCCGAGTTGCATTTTCCATTCCACACCCCATGCCACGGTCCAGGCCCGGGGACTAGACAAAGGCCCCAGGCTCGTTTCTACACATCACCTGAACCCTGAATGGCAGCGTCCCAGGAATGCCTTCCCTCCTGGGACAGCTGTCCTGCCAGGCACCTGGCTGCGGGATGGATGGACTGAGGGTTCGGCTTTGGCGCTTCCAGATTTTGTGTTTAACTGTCTCACTGTCAACCCCTTTAGAGGGGTCCGTTTTTTCCCAGAGATTACAGATTGCAAACTGGTCTGTAAGCAAAAAAAACGAACAAACAAGAACAACCCATCACCCCTGCCAGTGAGGAAATAATAAGCCCTAACTCGCTTGCTTGCATGTTTAATACTGACTAATCCCATGGCGATTTTGAAGCAGCATAAAGTTTATTTCAGCTGTGTCTGGAAGTAGTTAATTAATTAAAAAGGTGGTGGGAATGAGAACCTGCTCTGAATAGGCCCCGTGCTGGGGCTTTTTCCCAACTGGTACCTTCACCGGGCTGGCAAGGCTTGGTGTGTGTTTGTTTCATTCACTTTAACTCTTTATTGGCGCTAGAAAGCAGGTAGCAGAAAAGACCCTGCACTGGCTTCTTTAGCAAAGCAGATGGGCAGTGGAGGTGCTGCTGTCGCCGACGAGGTGGGAAAACTGTGCCTGGATTTGAGTGATGGGGAAACAGAGCAAGAGGTCAAAGGGGTCAGAAGAAATGGTTTGATTTCTGAGCGCTGCAAGGTTTGATTGGCCGAAAGGAACTTGGGAACAGCTCACTTGTGTGCGTATATGGGAACATGCACTAAGTGCATCGTATGGGCCAATTTCTAATCTAGTCCACTGGTGTTTGCTAGTGTAAATGAGGGCAGAATTTGGCCCTAGGCGTGCAAGCACCTTTGGGTGTGCCCGTGTGTGTGCAAATGCATTGTTTGGGGAAAACTGGGGAGAGCAGGACGAGGCCCAGGGTACATCTGTGCTCCGGGCACACGGCTGTCCCACGCTCACCATTAAAAAGCAACATCTGCCTCTGGTTACCACAAAGTAGCATCCGAGCTGCTTCCCTACTTCCCTTTCCTTACTGGGGAGCGAGGAACAACTGGCCTCCCTGATAGCCTTCCTGGGAAGATGCTGGCAAACCAGGAAGCTTGAACGGTCACCGCTCTATGCAAGCGTGTTTCTCTAGCGTGAGCTGAATTTCAGCCCCCATGAAGAGGAGTGAGAGCATCAGCTACATCCAACTCCTCCAATGTCCAGAGTAGAGCCTCTGCCAGCTTCCCCTATGCAGCTCTGCCAATGCACCTCCGTCCTGGCCTCAGGCATTCCCCGCTAGCCCATTCCCGGGCTTCTCCAAAGCACAGAGCCTGCCAAGATTGACAGGGAGCTCTGCCAGCGCACCCCTCAGGCTTGGCTCGCAGCACGGCCCAGCTATCCCAGCCCAGGGCTGCCTGGAGCCGCGCTTGGCTGCTGTGCCGAACGCTGAGGAGGTTTTTGCAATGTGGACAGACGCTCACTTGGGACTAGTATACGGGTCACCACACTCTCTCTCACCGGTGATGTAATGCATCGCACCAACCCGCAGCCCCCGGCTCAGCCGCACAATAGGCAGGTTCCCTGGGCAGAAAAAGCCCAGGAAAGCTGAGCTCCCTCCAAGCCCAGGGGGCGTTTGAAGTGGAGCACTAACGGGGCTAGTTTGTTATCCCATCACCAAGAGCAAGGCAGTTACAGAGCACGTTGTACATGTTAACAAAATAGCTTCTCTGGGTGCTGCCAATCCTTTCTGAAAGTACTGCCGCGCCCATGGGCAGCACAGACGTTCCGAGTGTGCCGTGCCCACGGGCAGCGCAGATATCCCGGGTGTGCCGCACCCCTGGACTGTGCAGGTATCCCAGGGGCACTGTGCCCATGGGCAGTGCAGACATCCTGGAAGACACCAGAGCCCTGGGTAGTGCAGAGGTCCCTGAGAAGGTGCCATGCCCATGAGCAGGACAGATGTCCTGGGGGGCGCCCTGCCTGGAGGGCTGCACAGACGTCCCGGGGGCCAGCATGTTCATGGGCAGTGCCCTTGCCAGGGAATGCTGCAATGACCTGGAAGGGCAGGTGGATCTGCCGGGGGCCCCATCTCTAGTGTCTGTTCAGTGAAAAACTCAAGAGCACACTCCAGCAGGAAGAGGACCCCATCCATGAGGAAGTTAATGCAGTGGAGACAGGCAGACAGACCGACAGACACACACACACACACATCCTGGCACTCTTCAATATGGACACCTCACTCATCCCACCACTGGTGGAATGCTCCCATTTTTCCAGGTCTCCCCCCTGTGAGCCTGGCATCCGGGCTCATCCGGGAGACCCACCATTATTTCAGTTGTTGCAGAGCAGCCTCCCAGGGACCTGAGGCGGTGTCTTGATGCTGCATCAATACAGATTAGGCCGTGTCACAAGGCAGTGACCTCGCTCGTGTCACGGCGCCGCGACAGACAGAATGGGGACACAGGGGCTGAGCAGGCAGCCGGAGGGAGGAGATGGTCATTGTTCCTGCTTACCTCCAGATCCCGCAGGACAGGGTGGTCTTCAATGCCAGGGAAAAGCACCCTCATGGTGTAGGTGCGGTAATCAAGGAAGGGGATGCCGGCGCCATCCAAGTCGCTCGTCAGCTCGTGAATGTCTGTCTGAAGCTCTGCAAAAGCTGAGACAAAGAAACCCATCCCCAGTGAAGCGATGGTCCAGATCCACCCTGACCCTACCTGGAAGGAGGTCAGGCTAACACCTGTGCGGGTGTCACCAGTGATGGGGGAGCAGGAGGATGTGCAGATGGAGAGATAGGTGGGGAAGGAGCAGGCTGTACTTGCTCACCCACCAGCCTCTGCCCAAGATCTGATGCCAGACAAAGGCTCCATCTAGACAGAGCCCCATCCTGATTTAGAAAACTCAGTTTTAACAGGGCTCCAGCAAAGCCCGTTCTTATCACCGTTTGTCCAGCCTGGGTGGATGGGGCCAACCTGTGTCAGAACCAGAGATGGGCCTGACTGGGTCTGAACGCTCCTGAGCTCCAAGGATGACTGGCTCCTGTACTGGATCCAGATTCAGTGGCCGAACCTTATCTTTTGAATGGACCCAACTGGATCTTGGATCTAAACTGGCCAGAACTTTGGAGAAGGGTGATCCAAAGCCAGATCCAAACTTGGTGGATTGGGGTCCTCTAGCTAGAGCTGGTTTCACTGCAATCCTTCAGGGAACGAATATCTTCCTTTCCACATGCCCTCTGCCAGGCCTGGGGGCCCTGCCTCTCCATCGTACCTTCCTTGCACTCCAGTGCCACTCTGGACTCCAGGTTGTCCATCTGCATCTGCAGCCGCTTGAGGGTCAGGTCGCTCTCGCGGGACTTGCGCTTGTACGCAATCAGCACGGCCACGATGAAGATAATGAGCAGGCCGCCAGCCACGGCGATGCTGACGATGGCCGGCAGGCTGAGCGGGCTGTCGGGAGAGATGTAGACCATCCCTGGGGAGAACTCCAATCCTCCCACTCGAGCCTACATAGGAATTAGAAAACAGGCACGTTACAAACACCAGCAAACAGAACCTCCCAGAGCCTGGCTACTCCTCAGAGGAACTCTAACCACCTCAACCTGCAGCAATAACACCTGAGCCAATGACCTTCCCTGCTCTCCTAAGCTAAACAGTGTCTGAAGTACTCAGTGCTTGGATGGGAAACCGCTAACCCCAGAGAAGTGGTGCCAGTGACATAGGAGATGGCACACTTCTTTCTGACTAGATACTGAGCCCAGCATGGTGCTAGAGGCTGGCATTAGCATTAGCAGTAAAGTTCACGTGGCATGTGATCTATAAACACCTTCTTGTGCGAGCAGAATTATTAGTCCCAGTGTCCTGGCTGAACTGCGGCTTGGGTATGTTCTGTCATCTGTTGCCTGACCCTGTTGCGTTGTGCTGTTCTGCACTGCTCCCACTCCACCCCAGAACGTGCATCGGCCTCTCGGCTGCGTTCTGATGAGACAGTCCCGGTTACTGGGCAGGGTGCTAGAAGAAGCCAGCTGACATGTCAAATCCGAGGGACAGTTTGCAGAGCTGGCAGGAAGAAGAGTCTTCTACTGATTTGTAAAACTGAACAAACTGGATCCAGAAGCCATAGGGGACGAATAAACACGGAGCCCAGCATGTCCTCTTTAGAGGTAACGTCCTCATCAGAGCCCCTGCTCTGGTACTCCAGGGTAATGCAGAGCAGGGCTTGGCCCTAAGGCGTTGCTTTGAACGCTTAGTGCCCCTGGCTATTGCTTGGAGCCAGAGCTGGAGCCAGAGCCATCCCTTGGGTACCCGGAAGTGACGGGTCGGTCCTGGATTCGTCACTTCCATCCTGGGCCCCACATCCCCCTAGGGACGGCCCCGCTTGGAGCTCTAGGTGGCCTCCTAGGGGTCACTTCCTGGTTCAGAGATACCATGTAGCGGGCACCCCAACAGATTGTGTTGCTGACTCCCGGATTGGATCACCTCTGAGATGGCGCTGCTGGGAGCCCGTGTGTCGTCAGAGCCTGCCCATAGCTCCAGACTGCAGCCCTAGAGGGTTAGTTGTTAAATGCTGTTCCCAGCCATTTTTAGAGAGTGGGACACTCTGGTGGGCTACACTTGGGCCTGGGCAGCGGCACCGCCTTGGGGTGGAGCCCCACGAGCAGTGGTAGCAGACAGGCAGCAGGGGAGGGGAAGGCGGTGGCTTTGCCTATAGAGCAGCGTACGTCACTATTGTCCCCAGCAGCTTTGTGCAGGGCCCGCGACCCAGTCAGCCTTGTCGCTGGGGTTAGCCGATCCTGCCCGAGCTCTTCTTCCCCGCCAGGCCCTGCCGGAGACGCTGGCTGCTGCCGAGGAGCACCCAGTGCATTCCAGCCAAGCCTCTGCACCAGGCTGGAGCCGCCCCGTGCCACACGGCCCAGCTGCCCTGCAGCACCGACGGCCGCTCCACCCAAAGTCGTCCCCTGGAACTGGGATTGGGCAAGTGCTCTCAGCATGCGGCCTGGTCCTTTCTAGCACAGTTCCCTCCATCTTAATATGAGCCCCCCACCCCCATATTCCCAGCCCCCACAACCATCCCGCGCTCCCGGTCAGGGGGCCAGCCTCATTCACCCTGCCTGTTCTCAGCTGGCAGCCTGCTCTCTGGCCTGCCACCTCACGTCTCTGCCCCACTTCACTCTCCAGGGTGGGGGCACACAAGCCACCTCCCTGTGCCGCAGTGGGAGCCGACTGGCACTGGGAAGCTTGGCTGAGGGAGAGGGCGGGGCCCAGCAATGGGCAGAACAGTGGGGAGTGAGGGAGGGGCTCACAGTCCCCGAGACCAGGAGGCACACCCAGGCTCCTGGGCAGGCAGTGATCCCGGAGAATCCAGATGTGGCTCCGAGTTGTCTGGGGAGAGATCGCTCCTCTCCTGCCTCCTCGCATGCAGGGACCTGTTTTTCAGGCACTACTTTGCGAGAGCCGACAGAAGGAATTCTTCCCAGCAGAGCGCGACTCTCGTCCTACACGCGCATACTGCCGGTCACGCTGCAGGAGCGCCACGTGCCTCACGCACTGTGGAGTTATACACAGTCCCAGCGGGGTAAGAGCAGGGGTGACCCAGAAAACATGTGCTGGGGGAAAGAGATTTTTTTTCACAACAGGCTGTGGGGCAGCATGTGCCAGGGATTCTTTCATGGCCACACGGAGCAAGCATGACCTTGGATTTCATGGTCTTGTCTACAGGACTCACCCACGGTAAACAGCAGGGAACTAAACGGGCCAGATCTTCAGCGGGTGGATGTGCATTTTCCCCAGAACATGTGCAGTGTATATTGTAGCAGAGGTAAAAGAAATGCAAACTTGCCAATATAGGTTGTGTTGTCTTTTTCAGATCACTGTGTGTTTGAAAGCAGAAGTTAGAAATAAAAGGCAATCAAAAGTCTAGGAAAGTTAATTGTGTCCTTTTTTAAAGTAAGAATCTTTAAGCTGTGGATAGCTTTGGATCTGGAAGCAAGCTAAAAAGCATCTGTATTAATGCAATTTTCTAACTAATAAGGTAGAAGCCACTGAAACCTGGACTGCCTATGAAACAAATACAAGGAAATATGGGGTAATTCCTCTGTTTTGCCTAAAATCAACAAGAGTATGTGTATATAAAGGAAATATTTTAAGTAATTAATGTCTTTCAAATCATCAGAGAAAACGGATGCCAGCTAAACAGCATTCAAGGTGCCATGCATTTACTAGTACAACAGAAATTATTTTTGTGTTCTATGTCCTGTCTTGTGAAGTTTGTCTAGTGGCCAGAATTGTTGTGTTTAATATTTTCATAAGACAGTCTAGTTCAAAATTAAATAAAACGGTTAAATAAAAAAGCAGATACTAGTTTTATTCAACTTAGAATACAATGTGTTTAAATAAATAAAAAAAAATGTAATATACTAAAGTCTAATACATTTGCTTAAGTAAAAAAAAAAGGCTTCATTGGTCAAATCTTTTAATTAAAAAAAATGTTGTTAAAATTTGCATATCAACAGTCTTTGGAAGCAAGGACATGGAAGGTTAACCCACTCCCCATATTGCCCATGGGATCCTTCTGGCTACCTCAGATTTCTAGCCAGAGGGCTGGGGAGGGAGGAAAGCTATTGGACACAAGAAGTTGTACCGAGTGGACTCCTCAAAGGTGGGTGTGCTTGTCCTGGTTTGTTGCTCCAAAGCTCTGTATAGAAGTTATTTTACTGGAAGAGTGTATATGGCATACATTGAATAATAAGACTAATGTACTGTATAATAGCAATGTGTATGTGTTCATTGTTAAAAAAAGGTGTATAAGTGAAAAGTGAAAGTTTCCTTTGTAGGTTAAAAGAAGCCAAGAAGAGGAGAAGAAAAAAAAAACAGAACGAGTTAACTAGAAAAAAAATAGCTAGCAAGCTCAGTCTAAAGATAAGATGCTGGCCCATCCAAGGGCACTGCCCACAGCTAAGACTTGGCTGACAGCCAAGAAAAAGGGGGGCCTGAATGTGCCCAAGCAGCTGAAAAATCTGCAAAACACTGCCAGGCATTAATGAAATGTGTTAGGTTTTTCTCACAGGTAAAGAAGTGCTACCTAAAGACCGTAGCAGCCCTGCCATTCATTGAAACCAGGAGACTGAGTCTACGTAAAGTCCATCAACGAAAGACTGCTTTGACTCCATGCTAGAAAGGCCCTTTCCAAGTGCTGTTAACCACCGACACCGCTGTGAAGTGCCAAGGACTGCCTACCTGGACTCATGTTTCTCACTGCAAAAAGACCCCTCCACCTCGGGAGGACTCTCCGACTGATGATCAGCCTATTCCTCCTTCTAACTCTGCTGTGCCTTCTGGACAGCAGAAAAAAAAAAAAAAAAAGACAAGGTGAAGTGCTAGTAACCTCTCCCTTGTCCACTGACAGACCTACTGTGCCTTTGGATTTTTTCCTAAAAGAAGCAAAACCCATTACAGGGTGATGTGCTAGTAACCTCTCCCCTGTATGATGCTGAACCATGACTGTTTCAGAAAAAAAGAAGAAAGAACACTTGCTCCATTGAAACCACCAAAGTCCAGGAATTCCTGATTACAAAAAAAAAATTAAGAACTGACCCTAGTGAAGAAACAAATAATTACACACTGGCAGGAAGAAACTTGTGGGACCCATGCTTGGGAATGTGGTTTTGATTGGATTTTGGGGTTTATTCTACAGGCTGCGCCCTGTGTTTTGAATAAGTCCTTCAGCATGTATTGCCCTCCCTAATTGGATTTTAAATGCAAAAAGGGCTGCTATTAGATTAGCACAATAGAGGGTTTGAGTTATTTCCTCTAGAAAGAAGAGAGACTTGACCGGATCCCTATGGAATAGGGCCAATAGTACAGCAGCAGTTTAAAATATTTTAAGAACCAAAAACATGATAAAAAATTAGGGCAACTAAAGAAGGCCACAAGCCTTATTTGTGAAGCACAGCTAACCCAGGTACAGGCTGGAATTGGTGAGTTACATGTTATCTCCGCCCTTAGTACTATGACCCAGAAGTTGCTAATAGAGATGGTATTGAATATCACTGAGGCTGGGAAGGCATTGCAGTGGGATCTAGCATGTTCAGGCTTGGCCCACTGCCCTTACAGACACATCAGGAGTACCATCTGATCTGTGGCCATAAAGAAATACTTGGAGACTTCCTGGTGGAAGTGCGGACATTCTCAATGCTCCTTCCAAGCATATGGACCGGTTAGAGAGGTGTGGGCTCCCACATACCGAATCCTGCCGAGTCCATGGAGAAGATGCATGTGGGATTAGGTAATTCACCGAGACATCTGGGAAATTAGACTAACGCCGATGCCCTGGTGGACTTGGCAACCGCACAGAAAAAACTAAGGCAGATGGTTCTCCAGAACCACTTGGCTCTAGATATTTTACTGGCCTCTCAGAGAGGAACATGTGCATTAATTGGACAAGAATGCTGTGTGTATGTCCCAGACGTTTATAATGCCACTTAGGAAAGAGCAAACCACCTTATGGAAGTAGCAAAGGACCACGGAGAGAAGCGAATTAAATCCTAGTGGAGTAACCTGTTCAATTGGATTCCAGATATAGGTGGTTGGCTCCATAATGTATTCCGAAGCGCCGTTGTAATTATATGCGGCTTACTGGCCTTGTATGTTATAATAAAAGTTGAACGTTGGATGAGCGCCAAGGTGTGTTCTGCCCAAAAGTAACCAACCCCAGTCTTTCTGCTCAGTAGTTGTCCCAGGAGTCCCTTCGAGGTACTCCAGGGACAAAGGGGGGACTGTTAGGTCCAAGGAAAATGGAGTATAGAACAGGTTGTTTGGCCAGCTTAGCCAAAGTTAGGCTAACTGTAGTTGCTGGGCCATTCCTGTCTCTCTGTGAAACATGAGGACATGCTTGCTTGGGCTTCAAAGAATGAGATAAAGGGGGGGACCATATTCTTGTACCAAATGTACTAGGAACGGTGCCTGTCTCTCACTCTGCGGTCAGACAACGAACCTTGCCGTCTGGGTTAAAAAGTCCCCGACAGTCTTGTCTACAGGACTCACCCACGGTAAACAGCAGGGAACTAAACGGGCCAGATCTTCAGCGGGTGTAAATCGACACCGCCCCTCTGTGCCGTTACCCTGACTTGCACAAGCTGAAGATCTGGCCCAGCATGTCTACCATGGGAAGGTGAAGGGGTGAGTGGGCGCTGCTGGGATTGGGATTGGGACCTGTGACTCTAGGGCCTCTGCATGTAGAACCTGCTTATCAAGAGCTTGCTAAAAATGAAACACCCGCTCTAAAGACAGCGAAAGGAAGCCTGGATTTCGCCCCTTTTCATAGCTCATCTCAAAACCATGCACTCGATCCAGGTCTTTTAGTTTTCTCTCTCCTCCTGTTATTTAACTCTGTCGCTGTTTTGCTGATCCTTGCACTGAGAGCTGACCGAGGGAGGGAACACGCTGACATCAACACGAAACACTATCACCGTGGTTTCCTACTTCACTATCCCACTTGGCAATTGTTCATACATTCTCACAAGCCCTTGTGGACCTAGGTAAGTGTTACCACTCCCCAACTTCCCAGCAACGGGGACATTCAGTGATTTGCTCAAGATCACACAGCGTATCACTGGCAGAAGGACCCAGGAGATCTGAGTGTTAATTCCCACCACCACCCCCATCCTCACAGTGGAGTTCCAGTGAAACAGCGAGGCACTAACTTGAGGAACAACAGTGTCATACCGCAGAAGGCATTCCCCAGAACAGCTGTTCCCTCGGTTAATTCCAGCTTCCGTGCCATTGCTAAAACGGCGGCTTTTACTGCAAGTAACCGTCTGTCCTTGATTCGCAGCTCAGCCGTTATCAGAGCAATGGCTCTGTGTGTGCAGATTGATGGCATTAACTCGCCCTTAGTGCACTGTCATGTTACTGGTTTCAGAGTGGTAGCCATGTTAGTCTGTATCAGCAAAAAAGAACGAGGAGTCCTTGTGGCGCCTTAGAGACTAACAAATTTACTTGGGCATAAAGCTTATTAATTTGTTAGTCTCTAAGGTGCCACAAGGACTCCTCGTTCTTTTTGTCATGTTACTGATGCTCACAAACATGTTTAAATGCTACCATCTTCCCACGGTTCTAGTGGGGCCTTTCCTATACATGGAGAGCCTCATTCTTTGACTCTCTCTATCTGCCCCAGGCTGCAGTGATCAGAGAATCCCTGTGTCGTGGAAAGACCTGATTCTGCTCTCAGGCTCACTGAACCCCTTGGGTTCATTTGCCATCCTCCTGCCTCTTGGCTTATCTCCCAGGCCTTGGCTTTGCCAGCCCCTGACTGAGCACCTTTTCAACTACATCCAGGAAAATGCTGGCAGACTCATTATATGCTATTCAAAAGCCCTGGAATTAAAGCAGACAATGGCATCACTAGTGCTTCCCTTGGAGGATCATAATGTGCTCTACAACTGTGGATGAATTGAGCCCCGCATTATGGCTGGCACGGATTATCACCTCCATTTTACAGCAGGAGAAACTCTGGCACAGGGAGGTGAAGTGACCAAGGTCACACAGTGAGTTTGTGGCAGAGTTAAAAATGGAACCTGGGGCGTCCTAACCACTGCTCTAACTCAGAAAACACTCTCTCCTGACATACCCAAATATTATATCTCCAGCAACCTCTACAGATTTCTCATCACTGAAATTATAACCAAAAAAATCTACCCTACCAGCTTGGGGGGGTGGGAGGAATAAATTGATCAGGGTCAATCAAAAACATTGCTCATCCACATTTGCAGACAGCAGCCTTGTCTGTTGGCATGCCCAGGGTGTAATGTCATTTGCAGATTCATTTCTTTCAACCAATAGGATTGTAGAATGCAAATGATTTTGCTGACTCATTCTGTATGACAGTGTTCAAAGTATGGAGCAGAGGAGGATAAAGGAGTGGTACGGAGGGAGGAGGAGGAGCTACCTCTCAGGTCACAATTTCACTAATTAATACTAAAAATAATACGAAATTATGCCGGTGGCAGCGTAATCTTTTGGCACCAGAGCCCAAAGAGCCATTCACCCTATGGTCAATGCCCTGCACTTCCATTCTTTTCCTAGCTGGCAGATTTTAACCCTTTCCATGCTGACTATTGCTGCAGCCAGCGCTAAGCCAAGCAGAGTGCTCTTCCCCCGCGGGAGCGTTTGGTGGCATGGAGGCATCATGCCACATACATGTAGCCACACTGCACAAATACTTTGGCACCACACAGCTGATGCCATTCGAAGCAGAGAAGAGGGCTTCTACTGAAGGGATTCCCTATAACGGGAGTGGAGGCTATTCGGGGCTGTATGCTTTTACAAGCTTCCCCATGAGCTACCAGGGTCTCCAGGTTTGTTTATTTTAACACCCAAGACTGGGGCGTTGCCTTCTGGAGGGGGTCACCAAGTTCCTAGTGACTACAATAATGGGATCCAAATTCCCAAGGATCCCGGAATTCTCAGTGGTTCCCATTCTCTCGGGGTTTCCCATTAACGCCTGGCTTACCATCACTTTGTGCCGTCCAATGAGGTTCGGGGACTCGCACAGCAGCTGCACGTCCGACACAGTCACCACACATGGCTTCTCGCCTATCAGCACGGTGTAATTCAGCTTGGCGTTCCCTCCAGTCACCGGCGGGATTAGGTTCTTCCCCTGGACCGAGAGGAGCAAACCCACAAACATCTCAGCAGGGTGTAACCTGCCATTGGTTGTCCCTGTGATGTGAGTGCCATCCCTAGACATGCCCTCCTTGGCTCATCATTTATGGCCTTCCTCAATGAGAGTAAATCCTGACCCACCCCTGGAAGATCGGGACAGCTTGGTACAGGGCTCCCTTGCGCCTCGTCTCTCTGGAATTACAGGCCTACATTTGCATTTGTTACATTTGTTTTGAATGTGCAAATGTGTCTTGTGTGCCCAATTATCTGTTTGCACACACATCACATACAGAGGCCCATACTGGAAAATGTAGGCCAGAAAGTGCTCTTGCTCACTGTCTGGCTCACAGAATGTCTCAAACCACAAAGAGGTTGTTCTCGGATTTGCACAAATGGCGAGTGAGCAAGCTTTACAATTCCAAATGTGCTGCGTCTGGCTGTCCTAATCACCATACTGTCACATACTGCAGCACAAACAGAGACATGGAGCCAGATTCTCAGCTGGTGTAAATCAGTGTAGCTCCAGGAAAGTCAACAGAGCTATGCTGCGTTACTCCAGCTGAGGGTCTACTCCGTGTACTTCCATGAGGGTGAACTGTCAAGAAGTGAAAAGGTTAGTTGTTCGAAGCTCTGTCCCTTGCGGTTAGGATGTTATGGAACAACACAAACGTTCTCTCTCCCTGCTTCCCTTTTCAGTGCAGTTTCTGCCGCTGCTCAATCTAATCCGCACACCAGGCTCCTACAGCACAAGACAATATCTGCTGTTGGTTGGGGTAAAGTTAAGAACGCTGTGCTGTGATTGGTGGGACGTTGGCAGGAGAAGTGCTACGATTGGTGGGGTGCTGGTGGCATCTCTGTTGTGATTGGAGGGATGTTGGCAGGCCCTCTGTTAGGACTGGTAATGCTGGGACTGGTGAGATGCTGGTGAGGGCTCTGTTGGGACTGGTGGGATGTTGGCCGTGATTGGCTGGATATGTTCCTGGAGGGCATAATCGTTCTCTGATGCTGCTCCCTTACCCCCATCTCCTCACCTTTAGTATGATGGGAGTTCCTGGCTTCAGCTCCAGGATCCCCGAGGGGTTGAAAGCCTCAAAGACTGGGTTTGGGTAGTAGGTGAAGTTGGTTTTGTTGAGGATCAGCAGGGACTGAACATTATCCAGGATGAAACCAAACTCTTCTGGGCGCTCGGTTAGCTCGGACTGGTGATTTGGGTCCACGGGCAGTGCTGGGGCCTGGCAGGTCATCTCTGTGGCGTTCTGTACCTCGCAGATCTAGAGGGCATGAGCCAAGGGAGAGCTTTATCAGAGCAGCCCCTCCCCCAACAGACCCTTTACAAGAGACTGAATCCCTTCCAATAGAACAATATCCCACCCACGGCTGGGGAGAGGAAGGTAGCTACCGGGCTGCTGGGAGGGACCAGCTGGGGCACCAGTCACTCCACCATGACATTCAGCACCTTGAGAGCACATTCAGCTGGGGCCACGGCTGGAAGGAGCACGGGGGAGCCCATTGCTCCTGCAAGTGAGTCCTCAGTTGCTCCGTCTCAGGGCTGAGGCACATTGTGAGGGCAACTTGCACCTGTTCCATGGGGGGCTTTGAACTCCAAGGATACCGGTGTCACCACTTTCCCCCCCGGAATGGAAAGCTCTGCCTTTTACTGCAGGCGGGTCCAACCCGAGCTCCAGATCTCCTTCTCCCTGGTAACTGTCCAAAAGCTGCACCTGCAGAAGGATCTCAGTTTTGTCAGCAGCCACAATCCCTATAATGGGCCGGTCGACTGAACCTGCCTTTCCCCCCCTGCAAAGTTTGGGGTATCCAGACTTTGGCTCCAAAGGGTGGCCTGGCGTTTAAGGCACTGCACTGGGACCCAGGAGATCTGGCATTCAGAATAGGCACTCTTATTCCAGAACAAGAGTGTCCACACCTGGTGTTAATCAGGAAGAGTTATTCTGGAATAACTCCCCCATGTAGACAAGCCCTAAGTCTCTCTGTGCTTCAGATCCCCACCTGTAAAATGGGTGTAATATTATAGTCCCTGCCCTGAAGAGCTAACAGTCCAAATAGGCAGGACAGACAGTCTCTCACCAAGCATATGTGTGGCGCCCAGCAAAGGGGACCGTATCTCAGCTGAGGCCTCTCAAAGTTACTTTAGTACAAATAATCATGAACCCAAGCCTGGCTTTATGATTTTCCTTTTCGAACGTCCCTTTCACTGTTTGCTGCAAGCCGTCCCTGCTCAAAGAGCGTTCGCTATTACGTCTACTTTAATACGGGGGCTGGCATCGATTTTGCCCAGATCAATTCAGATGAGAAAAGTGATTTGGACCAAATTAAATGCAGAGGATGCAGCCATGCAGATGAGCCGCACTGGGACAGCTCTGCTCTAGCACTGAAAGACCCAAGATCAGCCTGTGCACGGGAAGTCAGGCTATGACTGGGTACCAAGAGCTCTCACCCGCTGAGTCAACCAGCAGTTCGCAAGTTTAAATCCCTCTCCAGGGGTCAACTGCCCATGACAGCTGGGCAGTCTACATGGCCCTGAGTCTGATCTAAGCATGGTGTAACTCCAGTGACGATCTGCTGGTTTTACACAGGAGTAAGTGACATTAGAACATGGCCTGTTGGCTTCTGAGGGCACTTTTACCTTGAGCTAGTCACTAGGTGGCCCAGCCTCATGTTGCTCCCTGTCAGGGGGATGGCGAGTGCTTGCTGAAGGGGATGAAGCACTGCAGGCAGCTAGCTCTGAATGCTGGCGAATCTATCAGCCAAGGGACACTTGGTAAATGCAACAGGATAGACAAATGCCTAGCATGACCCAGGATTGCCCCCAGAGATTATTGTAAGTGGTGGGAGGTCATGGGAGGTGGAATCAGGCTCCAAACCTACTCCATGTCTTGGGCCCAGCCGAGAACGTGACTCACACACCCTCTGTAGGGGCCGAAGGCTGAGGGGCCATAGGCACCTGGAATACTCATTGAGCCAACGGGTCTGCAGGGGGTCAGCCTCTCTCTGGGTTTGGCCCTACCTCTAAGGCTAGGAGCCATTACATGGCACCGCTGGGATAAAGGGAAGTAGCAGGACAAAAGGAGAGGAGTGTTGTCTAGTGGTTAAAGCAGGGGATGGGAAATCAGGACTCCTGAGTCCTATTCCTGGCTCTACCACGGATTCACTGGGGTAACATGAATTCCCCCTCTGGCCAATTCAGGAGCAGCATAGCCAGCCCTCCGCAGCCAGGAGACCCACCAGGACTTAATGGCCTGGTTCTGCTGTCACTTACCCTGGTGTAAATTGGGAGCAGCTTCACCAGCCAGTGGTGTTACACCAGTAAGTGAGAGAAGAATTTGTTCAGTAGCACCTGGGGTTTCAGAAGCCACAAACACAGTACAGCTAAAGTCAGTGGGAGCTGTGAGCACGCAACATCTCTCAAAAGGAGGGTCATTTGGCCTGATTTTCAGAAGTGCCAGGTAGCCCCAAACCCCAGGGATCCCATGGCAGCTGGAGGTGCCTGTGAGGCTATTGATGATGTGTGTCCGTGCAAAGGTAAAAGTGAGCAAATCACGGGGAGAGGGGCCCCGTAGTATGAAAGAATCGATGCCAAACTCTCTGAGAAAAGCCTGGGCCAGTGTCAGCTGGTGTCCCCTGCAGCAGAGATCTTCCCTAAAAAGCCATCTCTGTGAATAGCAAGGTAAGGCAGGAGGCACTAAGAAGCTGATGCTAACCTCCTAGCCAGTTACAATGACCCTTCCTAGTTTGCACCCTTTTAATTTCGCTCCAGAATCACCCAGGGATGTCTCCAGGTTTTATTTGTTATGGGTTTGTTTGGTGGTTTTTTTTTTTTTTTGCTTGATGTTCCAACATCCGGACGTGTGGTTTCCTTTGGCTGAGACGTGGTTTTAGGAGAAGGAAGCTCATTTCTCCCTCCCTGCCCCCTGGCTCCTTCGATCGCTGCTCCTCACAGCAACAAGCCCTGATTAAACCCTGCCCCTGTCAGTCTCCTCGCCCTGCACAGGCGAATCTCTTCTCGCTGCCTTGGCTGGCCCGAGCGGTGTCACTCCAGATTTAGCTCGACATGAACGCTCTGGGAGCTGGCGCAGAGCCTAATCGAGAGTGGCTTGGCCTATTATACCGGCAAGGCGGAAGGTATGGGGTGGGAAAGGAGGACGCTGGCTCTTGGTTTATTGAAAGCGACCTTGGAGCTTTCAGGGTAATTTCTGCACCAGTCCCTTCTGCTAGGCACACAGACCTTCACAGGCTAAAGGGATTGATGGCATTTTGCAGGGGCTTGTGGGTAATAGAAAAACAATCTGTGCCTTGATAGGTGTAGTTTATTGCTGTGCTGTTGTGGAGGCAGAGAAGAGGTGCCAGGGAAGCCGGGGAGTGGGTTGAGCTCCTCATCGCCACCAACCATCAGGGGAGAGGACCCACATAGCAGCAGATGAGGAATGTCACCCTGAGATTCCCTGGGACTTGGTTGGGGGAATGCATTGGTGGGTGGGCTGAGGCAGGCCTCTGTACCTGCCTTCGCTTCCCTCGCTCAGAGTCTGGGCCTGATCCCAGCAGAGGCAGAATGCCATCAGCTACTCAACCCTTCTCAGGCTGTGCTCAGCATCCAGTGGGATCAGGGCCTTGCCCAGCAGTGCCAGGGCCAGGTTAGGCCCAGTAAGTGGAGTCCAGCCACTCCCCTGGGTCAGCAGCCTCTCTCTGTGACTCGCTGTGGAGAACACATCAAGGATGGCTCCAGAAGGCTGGGGACATCTGACATTTTGAGGGCAGGTGTAGGGGACATCTGGTTTCTCAAGCAGCCTCGTGACTGTCACTCTTCATGTCAGCGGAAGGGCAACACAGCTGCTCCCTGCTTCCTCTCTCAGTGAAAATGGGCCTGCCAGAGCCTCAGGTGCAGTGTGAACAGGCAGCTGGACTCTGAGGCCTCACTCAGTGCTAGCTGCCTGTTGGCAACGAGCATGCAAGGCCATGGGGCCTGGCTGAGTGAGAGTGTGGGTGTTTCACAGGGTCTGGAGCTGGTAGTAAGAACAAATCCTCTGCTCTTCTCTGGGGCTTTTCTTCCAAGGGTTTCACAGAATCGTAGGACTGGAAGGACCTCAAGAGGTCATCTAGTCCAGTCCTCTGCACTCAAGGCAGGACTAAGTAACAACTACTAGATCATCCCTTGCAAGTGTTTGTCTTACCTGGTCTTAACAACCTCCAATGACGGAGATTCCACAACCTCCCTAGGCAATTTGTTCCAGTGGTTAACTACCCTGACAGGAAGTTGTTCCCAGTGTCCAACCTAAACCTCCCTTGCTGCAATTTATACCAATTGCTTTTTGTCCTACCCTCAGAGATTAACAAGAATATTTTTTCTCCCTCCTCCTTATAACCTTATATGTACTTGAAAACTTATCATGTCTCCCCTCAGCCTTCTCTTCTCCAGACTAAACAAACCCAGTTTTTTCAATCTTCCCTCATAGGTCATGTTTTCTAGACATTGAATCATTTTTGTTCCTCTTCTCTGGACTCTCTCCAATTTGTCCACATCCTTCCTGAAATGTGGCACCCAGAACTGGACACAATATTCCAGCTGAGGCCTAATCAGCATGGAGTAGAGCAGAAGAATTACTTCTCGTGTCTTGCTTACAACACTCCTGCTAATACATCCCAGATGATGTTGACTGTTTTTTCCATTAGTGTTACACTGTTGACTCATATTTAGCTTGTGGTCCACTATAGCCCCCAGATCCCTTTCCGCAGGACTCCTAGGCAGTCATCTCAAAGCACTTTGCCAACATCAATAGGGTGTTGCTAAAGTGACAGCAGGGTGTTCCCAGTCCCTGCTGCCCCAGTGTGCTCGACTCACCTTCCACCCCATGGCATGGCAGCTAGGTGACCCACATCCTTAATATCGGAATGCAGTGTGGGGCCTGGTGTGCAATAGGAAATCGGTGACAATTCCTAGATGATGAGTGCCCGTATAACAGAAATTATCCCTGCCACTAACTGTCACAGCAGAGACTGGGAACCACCTGGATCTGGGAGAATCAACTTTCCTCTCCCCGCTGCAGGTTGGATTTGAGGCGCACTGGGCACGCAGGCTTGCTTGGGCTGCTAACGCTCTGCCTGTTTTGTGGCTAAACAGGAGACTCCAATCTCCAGAGCTGTCCCATAGCCCCTTTCACCAGCCCGGCCACGTTCCTTAACACCGCTCCCCTTCCCGGCGACAATACTCACATTGACGTGTTCTTTCCCACCATGCTTGGCCCGGATCTGAGGGTTCTGGATAAGGTCCAGGTGAGTTCCCCACACGGCTATGGGGGTGTTTCCACTACAGAACAGAAAGAAGGAACAACAAGAATTACCTGTTATCAAGGCCCAGAAGTGAATGTTGCAGTGATGGGTGATCTGCGAATCCCTTGGACAGACGGGCAGAGAGGGGCTCCCACACCACTGGTCTGGGAGGTGATGCCCTGTCTAGCAGGTCCAAACATTCACACGAGCATTTCTGCTGCCACGTCACATTGCAAACCCCCGTCTGATTTGCTGCGACTCCCAGGTACTCCCCTCCCAGCTGAGCACCTGTGGCTTGGGTTCTCTCTCACTACAGGTCTTAGCTGCATCTCTCCAGGGTGCATCTTGTTCTGTTGTTTCTGGACAGGGGACTCAAACTACTTTGAACACTAGTACTTGTGGCACCTTAGAGACTAACAAATTTATTAGAGCATAAGCTTTCGTGGACTACAGCCCACTTCTTCGGATGCATATAGAATGGAACATATAATGAGGAGATATATATACACACATACAGAGAGCATAAACAGGTGGGAGTTGTCTTACCAACTCTGAGAGGCCAATTAATTAAGAGAAAAAAAACTTTTGAAGTGATAATCAAGCTAGCCGAGTACAGACAGTGTGATAAGAAGTGTGAGAGTACTTACAAGGGGAGATAGAGTCAACGTTTGTAATGGCTCAGCCATTCCCAGTCCTTATTCAAACCGGAGTTGATTGTGTCTAGTTTGCATATCAATTCTAGCTCTGCAGTCTCTCTTTGGAGTCTGTTTTTGAAGTTTTTCTGTTGTAATATAGCCACCCGCAGGTCTGTCACTGAATGACCAGACAGGTTAAAGTGTTCTCCCACTGGTTTTTGAGTATTTTGATTCCTGATGTCAGATTTGTGTCCATTAATTCTTTTGCGTAGAGACTGTCCGGTTTGGCCAATGTACATGGCAGAGGGGCATTGCTGGCACATGATGGCATATATCACATTGGTAGATGTGCAGGTGAACGAGCCCCTGATGGTATGGCTGATGTGATTAGGTCCTATGATGATGTCACTTGAATAGATATGTGGACAGAGTTGGCATCGGGGTTTGTTACAAGGATAGGTTCCTGGGTTAGTGGTTTTGTTCAGTGATGTGTGGTTGCTGGTGAGTATTTGCTTTAGGTTGGGGGGTTGTCTGTAAGCGAGGACAGGTCTGTCTCCCAAGATCTGTGAGAGTAAAGGATCATCTTTCAGGATAGGTTGTAGATCTCTGATGATGCGCTGGAGAGGTTTTAGTTGGGGGCTGAAGGTGACAGCTAGTGGTGTTGTGTTATTTTCTTTGTTGGGCCTGTCTTGTAGGAGGTGACTTCTGGGTACTCGTCTGGCTCTGTCAATCTGTTTTTTCACTTCAGCAGGTGGGTATTGTAGTTTTAAGAATGCTTGATAGAGATCTTGTAGGTGCTTGTCTCTATCCGAGGGATTGGAGCAAATGCGGTTATATCTTAGAGCTTGGCTGTAGACAATGGATCGTGTGGTGTGTCCTGGATGGAAGCTGGAGGCATGTAGGTAAGTGTAGCGGTCAGTAGGTTTCCGGTATAGGGTGGTATTTATGTGACCATCGCTTATTAGCACAGTAGTGTCCAGGAAATGGACCGCTTGTGTGGATTGATCTAGGCTGAGGTTGATGGTGGGATGGAAATTATTGAAATCATGGTGAAATTCCTCAAGGGCTTCTTTTCCATGGGTCCAGATGATGAAGATGTCATCAATGTAGCGCAAGTAGAGTAGGGGCGTTAGGGGACGAGAGCTAAGGAAGCGTTGTTCTAAGTCAGCCATAAAAATGTTGGCATATTGTGGGGCCATGCGGGTACCCATAGCAGTGCCGCTGACTTGAAGGTATATATTGTCCCCAAATGTGAAATAGTTGTGGGTGAGGACAAAATCACAAAGTTCAGCCACCAGGTTAGCTGTGACATTATCAGGGATACTGTTCCTGATAGCTTGTAGTCCATCTTTGTGTGGAATATTGGTGTAGAGGGCTTCTACGTCCATAGTGGCCAGGATGGTGTTTTCTGGAAGATCACCGATGGATTGTAGTTTCCTCAGGAAGTCAGTGGTGTCTCGAAGATAGCTGGGAGTGCTGGTAGCGTAGGGTCTTAGGACAGAGTCTACATAACCAGACAAGCCTGATGTTAGGGTGCCAATGCCTGAGATGATGGGGCGTCCAGGATATCCAGGTTTATGGATCTTGGGTAGCAAATAGAATACCCCTGGTCGGGGTTCTAGGCATGTGTCTGTACGGATTTGTTCCTGTGCTTTGTCAGGGAGTTTTTTTAGCAGATGGTGTAGTTTCTTTAGGTAATCCTCAGTGGGATCAGAGGATAATGGCCTGTAGAATGTGGTGTTAGAGAGCTGTCTAGCAGCCTCCTGGTCATATTCCAATTTATTCATGATGACGACAGCACCTCCTTTGTCAGCCTTTTTGATTATGATGTCAGGGTTGTTTCTGAGGCTGTAGATGGCGTTGTGTTCAGCATGGCTGAGGTTATGTGGCAAGTGATGTAACACGGCTGTTACTCTGATACTTTGAACACTGAGGCCCCCGCCCTCCGGTGCTCTCCTTCTCAGACCTGTCGCCTGCTTTACATTCACTTACTAAACATTTATTGCAAAGTGTGTGAATGAGTTGATTGTACCCGCGTGGCCGCAGTGATCTCTGGAGATGGCAGAATCGAAGAGTATCTCTATATAGCAGCTGGGAGGTGTCATTCCCAGTGCGCAGAGACATACCTGCACAAGCGGTGCTCGCACTAGTGCCTCGACGTTGCAGTGACACGGGCAGTGACTCGGGCTAGTCGCCTCAGTATAAACCCGCCTGAACCCCTCGCTATGTAATCAGACCAGCCACCACCTGCCACCATGGCCACACTGTTCTTTTTAGGTGCTAGCTTCAGCAGAGCTAGAGTGGGTCTGTCTACCCATCTCCCGGCTGCTGTGCAGACACGCCCGAAGAGAGAGGCTCCAACCGCAGCATTCAGTTTGAATCCATGGCTCTGGTCCATCCCATTGGAGAGAGGAGGCAATCTGCAAAATGTCCATTTGGATCTAGGTTTGGCTCTCAAACCCATGTCCACGCTGCGATCCAAGACGTGACTGCAGCCTGGGTAGACATACCAGTGGCTAGCTTTACTTGTGTGTAAGGTGGTGTTCACACCACACCAGCCCTGAAAGCTGAGGAAAGGGCCTATTAGTGTGTTTAGGCTGGAGAAGCAACCCCTGATTGGAAGAGAAAGCTCAGCTGATCAGAGCACTGACAGGCCCCAGCCTCAGGCATGCACCGCAGCACACTTCTCCCTGGTCCCACCACCTTCTGCCAACTCTTCTGTGGCTGATCTCAACCAGGTCCACCTCCCGCCCCTCTGACTGGCTTGGTCCTTCTTTCCACCCCTTCCCCTCTGTCTCGCTGACATCTTCACTCAGCCTCCACATCTTCCCCCCGGGCTTTAGGTCAATCAGGATTTTCCCCAGCTGGAATCCCTGAGCATCCCACTTGGCAGTAGCTCAGAGCACAGTCACCCTGGGCCATGGGATGGTGAACAGTGTCTCTGGTTTTAGAAGTGAATGGAGACTGTTCTGTGGTGGCAGATGACAGAAAAAGGAACAATGGTCTCAAGTTGCAGTGGGGGAGGTCTAGGTTGGATATTAGGAAAAACTTTTTCACTAGGAGGGTGGTGAAGCACTGGAATGGGTTACCTAGGGAGGTGGTGGAATCTCCTTCATTAGAGGTCAGGCTTGACAAAGCCCTGGCTGGGATGATTTAGTTGGGGATTGGTCCTGCTTTGAGTAGGGAATTGGACTAGATGACCTCCTGAGTTCCCTTCCAACCCTGATATTCTCTGATTCTCTCTCTGAGACACTGGTAGCTCTGTAAGGATTTCCAGCACTCCCTGGCCTGGCCCGCTGCGGAGAGCTCTCTGCCTGACATTAAATGGCCATCTCAATCTCTCTCTTCCTTTATTGTGCATGCTGAGAAATGGAAGCGAAGACACAATGGGATGTTGAGGTCGTGACACTGCATTAGCTGGAGAGATGATGCCTGTCTCTACATCTCACTTCCCAACTCCTTACTCTCCCCTCCCCACCCCACCTCTCGCTCGGGGCTTGGCTGGGCACATCTCGCCTATGGCAGATGGGGGCGTTGCTGACAGCTTGTGTGTCAGATAATGCTGGGGTCTGGGATTTTTCTCAAGTGCATCCCTGACTGGACGGGAGGCTTTGTAATGTCTTCTTTACTCTTCAGAGCCAACTGATGCTGAATGTAACTCAAATCAACCCCAGACCATCTGTTTTAATGTAGCCTTGTAAAATTCTACTCACCCAGCGTGAGTCTTTTTTTTTTTTTGGACGGGTAAATCAAATAAGATCCGTTTGTTTCTATTATTGCCATGGAAAATGGCAGGTGAGTGGAATTTGTGCCTGGCCTGGTACATTTTCATGATGACTTTGCAAGGCTGGTGTAATGACACTCATTCAGCCTTCAGAGATCTTAACTCAGAAGTCAGGGACAAGGTGAAGAGAGACCCATAAGTTGCTGTGATGAAGCGTATTGCACGATAAATCTCTCTCATCTGGCACCCTGCCCTCAAGCAGTGGCCAAAACCGGCTGCTTAGAAGGTGACCTTTCCCCTGCCAAGAATGCAAAACTATACTAGAGGCAAGCAGGAAAATTCTTCCCTGACCTTGGCAGTTGATCAACTTACAGCCTCAAGCATGGGGGTCAATTAAACCATTCTTGATTTTGCTCGAAGAGCCGCACATGTCACCATACAATGATCCAGCCCTTTCTGAAAGCCCTGCTTTGCTGCTTGCCTCAATGACTCCCTGTAGCGGAGAGTTCCAGAGGTTTGCTCCACACTAGGAAAAGAGATGCTGAGATACGGAGCTAATGTAGGATGCTCTGTCCTGTCCCCCTTCACCGTTCTCCAAGGCTTTGACCTCAAGAAGAGGCTCAGAAGTGGAACTGAACGCAGGACTGAGGTGCACTGGATGCATTGTATTAGATTGCCACACTTGCTGGCACTGGGCCTGACTCAATGTCAAACTGAGAAGTGGATAGTGAGGCCAAGTGGTTGGAACAGCAGGGGTCACGCCTAGCGGTCAGGCTGGGGACCAGAGCCAGGGTCAGAGCAGGAATCAAGAACTGGGTTGGAACAAGGCCAGGGCAGCAGCAGGCACAGGCTGGAGGAGGAGCAGCGTGTAAGACCCTCCAAGCGGCGGGGATACTCCGGGTGAGGTAGTGACGTTGAGCAGCCTGGAGTGGCTGTTCTCAATGGGAGCCCATATCCCTGGCCTTGGGGACTCCTGTGGATTGGCTGAGCCCTGGCAGATAGACGTGCAAGCTGCGGCTGAGGGATAGCTCATCAGCTCAGCGGCGCTAACCTGGCGGGGCTCAGCGAGCACTTGTCAGGTTCAGAAGTGACTCATTACACTCAAGCCATTGCTGTGCATCTCCACCGAATGAACACTGGAGATTCCCTCCGACCCAGCCCCTTAGAACAGCGAGGGGCAGAGGGACTAACTGGACAGCGAGATGCATTCGCCATCTGTCCGTGCTACCCAGCTGGCAGCTGAACAGACAACACTGGTCTACAATTTTTGAGAAGTCGTCTGCTTCAGAGATAAAATGTGCTATTTATTATGTATTTTGATGTGCTGAATTCAAATGTGACAATTAAAACAACTGATTGGCTACTGTTTCTAAGATATTTAAGTTTTTATCTTTTATGTCTATGTATATTGTGTAGATAGTAGAGTTTTAATCATAAATTGTAAACCTAGGTCTTTTCATGTGTTTATGGTTGCTTTACATGATAATATTTCACCTGTCCTGTTTATGTAACACTTTAAAAATCAGCAAAAGGGTTATATAAATAAAATTTACTATGAAACAAAAGGCAAAAAACTATTCTGTACATAGTTTAGTCCTATTCAGTGTCTCGGCGCTTCTTGGCTTGTCTCTTGTATTCATTAAATGGAGCATCTCTTGTCACTGTCCAGCAATAGTCTGCAAGCATTGATGGGCTCCATTTGCCCTGATAGCGTTTCTCCATTGTTGCAATGTCCTGGTGAAATCGCTCGCCGTGCTCGTTGCTCACTGCTCCGCAGTTCGCTGGAAAAAAATCTAGATGAGAGTGCAAAAAATTTATCTTTAGTGACATGTTGCAACGAAGGCTTTTGTATGCCTTGAGGAGGTTTTCCACCAACAACCTGTAGTTGTCTGCCTTGTTGTTTCCAAGAAAATTTATTGCCACCAACTGGAAGGCTTTCCATGCTGTCTTTTCCTTGCCACACAGTGCATGGTCAAATGCATCATCTCGAAGAAGTTCACGAATCTGAGGACCAACAAAGACACCTTCCTTTATCTTAGCTTCACTTAACCTTGGAAATTTTCCACGGGGGTACTTGAAAGCTGCTTGTGTTTTGTCAATGGCCTTGACAAAGTTCTTCATCAGACCCAGCTTGATGTGTAAGGGTGGTAACAAAATCTTCCTTGATTCAACAAGTGGTGGATGCTGAACACTTTTCCTCCCAGGCTCCAATGACTGTCGGAGTGGCCAATCTTTCTTGATGTAGTGGGAATCTCTTGCACGACTATCCCATTCGCAGAGAAAACAGCAGTACTTTGTGTATCCAGTCTGCAGACCAAGCAAGAGAGCAACAACCTTCAAATCGCCACAAAGCTGCCACTGATGTTGGTCATAGTTTATGCACCTCAAAAGTTGTTTCATGTTGTCATAGGTTTTCTTCATATGGACTGCATGACCAACTGGAATTGATGGCAAAACATTGCCATTATGCAGTAAAACAGCTTTAAGACTCGTCTTCAATGAATCAATGAACAGTCTCCACTCATCTGGATCGTGAACGATGTTGAGGGCTGCCATCACACCATCGATGTTGTTGCAGGCTATAAGATCACCTTCCATGAAGAAGAATGGGACAAGATCCTTTGGACGGTCACGGAACATGGAAACCCTAACATCACCTGCCAGGAGATTCCACTGCTGTAGTCTGGAGCCCAACAGCTCTGCCTTACTCTTGGGTAGTTCCAAATCCCTGACAAGGTCATTCAGTTCACTTTGTGTTATGAGGTGTGCTTCAGAGGAGGAGGATGGAAGAAAATGTGGGTCCTGTGACATTGATGGTTCAGGACCAGAAGTTTCATCCTCTTCCTCGTCTGACTCAAGTGAGAATGATTCTGGTGCATCAGGAACCGGCAGTCCTTCTCCGTGGGGTACTGGGCGTATGGCTGATGGAATGTTTGGATACGCACAGTCCACTTTTTCTTCTTTGACACACCTTTCCCAACTGGAGGCACCATGCAGAAGTAACATTTGCTGGTATGATCTGTTGGCTCTCTCCAAATCATTGGCACTGCAAAAGGCATAGATTTCCTTTTCCTGTTCAACCACTAGCGAAGATTTGTTGCATAAGTGTTGCAGCATATGTGTGGGGCCCACCTCTTGTCCTGATCTCCAATTTTGCAGCCAAAATAAAGGTGATAGGCTTTCTTAACCACAGTGGTTATACTGCGCTTTTGTGATGCAAAAGTCACTTCACCACAAACATAGCAGAAGTTATCTGCACTGTTCACACAAGTACGAGGCATCTCTGTTCACTTTGGCTAAACAGAAATGTGTCCCTTTGCAAAATCAAACACTGACAAATAAGAGAGCACGACACTGTATGATTTCTAGAGCTGATATAGGGCAATTTGTTCAGCAGAGTGATGTAAGCTTTGTTATGATTGCATCATCCATGACTTCTAGGAATAACATGATGTAATTCATATCATGTATGACGCAATACCAGCTTCAGATTGCATCATTCATTGTTTTGCCTAAAAAGCAAGTACTGTCCAAACCCAGTCATAGATTTATTCATAGATCCAGTCAAAGATGTATTTTAGTCATTTCTGGTTTAAATTGAGATCCATTCCCTTTATAACTCACTTATGCTCCGCCATTCCCAAGTCAAGGGTCGTATATACTGACCCAATAGCATATCTTGAAAACTAGAGCCAATCAACAATTTTAAGCATCATTTTCGTTCTCAGTGACCCAGAATTAGTAAAGTTTGACTACATTTATTTCAGAAGCATTTTGGCTGTAGATGATTGCAATCCGTCCGAGGGCACCACAGGTTTTAATTTCTTTCAATAGCAATGGAGCACTGGACGGTTCAGGGGAGCAGGCCCTGGGACAGGCAGTCTCTCCAGTCCACAGCCTCCACACAGCTCAGCCAACGCACCTCAAGCTTCATCTGCAATACCATCTGCTAGTCCAGTGGTTACCTACCCGCAAGCTGTGGCCGCCAATCAGCTTGGACTGTACAATGGTTCTGGGAGGAGAACTAATGTACTAAAGCAGAGGTGGCTAACCTGAGCCTGAGAAGGAGCCAGAATTTACCAATGTACATTGCCAAAGAGACACAGTGATACGTCAGCAGCCCCCCAGCAGCTCCCCCCACCCGCTCCCAGCCCCTCCTGCCCACCGGCAGCCCCGCTGATCAGCGCCTCCCCCTCCCTTCCCGCACCTCCGGATCAGCTGTTTCGTCACGTGCAGAAGGCTCGGGGGGGGGGGGGGAGGAGCGAGGGCATGGCAGGGGAGGGGGCGGGAAGGGGTGGAGTGGGGGCAGGGCCTGTGGCAGAGCCAGGGGTTGAGCAGTGAGCACCCCCCGGCACATTGGAAAGTTGGCGCCTGTAGCTCCAGCCCCGAGTCGGTGCCTATACAAGGAGCCGCAAATTAACTTCTGAAGAGCCGCACGTGCTCCAGAGCCACAGGTTGGCCACCCCTGTCCTAAAGGCCCCAGGATCAGCCCCACCAAACTCACTCTAGGTCAGCTCTGCATCACCACTTCCAATCCAGATCTGGCTGGGAGCAACCAACAAAGGGGTGCGTGCTTGGAGGTGCATATGAATGGAAGAAGAGGACTCAGACCAGGCCCTGGTGGATGGGGTGTGCCACCATCACAAAACACCAGAGCTGCCACCCTGGTTGGCACCCGCAGCAGTAACTGCTAGGTCTCGATGGGCCAAGAGCAGACACTGTTCCTGGCTCTCCGTTAAGCGCAGAGAGTCCCATTTCACATCACAACTCGACTCGTGCTAACTAACCCTCTTGTTGGCAGCTTCAGCAGAGAAACCCAGGAGCAAACAGGCCCGGCAGAGTGAACTCCCTTTTCACTTGTGGCCAGGGCATCGGCAGGGTGGAGGAAGCTGCCTGCTCTGGCACTATCCTGTGGATAATGGAAGGATTCAGTGCCCAGTGCTGTCAATCCAGCGCCTTTCGCCAGCACTAAACTCGCTTTCACCGAGGAAGAGAGTAAAGCGCTTTCTCATTTCAGCGATAACCTGAACTCTGTGACTAACAACCCCCCAGAATGGATAATCCAGACACTAAAGCCGCAAGCCCAATGTGGAAAGATTCAATCTGGCGAAAGTGGTAAATTCCCCCCACCGTAATTAAAGTCGTTAATTGATTTGTGAAAACATCGTCTGGATGGGAGCTGAACCAGGGTATTTACGAGACGCGACCTAATCCCCAGATACTCCAATCACTCCAGGTTGACAGGGGAGCTGAGAGCTGTGATGGATGGATGAGAGGAGACTCATATTTCTTATTTGGTATCTTTTAAAGGAAATACTAAAGCATTTAATGACCAATTTCTCTCTTCACTGGGCCAGTCTCGCAGGCTTGTGACAGTATTTGTCTAAGGCTTTGCTTCCATCCATACTCAGGGCCAAAGTCTCCTCTCAGCTACTCTTCTCAGTGCGACCCCGCTGGAGCAAATGGGGTTGCATCAGTGGAACTAAGGGGAAAAGCTGGGCTTGGCACAGGTCAGGGCCATTAGAATGTGGACCTTGGTGGGCAGGGGCCATGTCTTTCTTTGTGTCTGTGCCTCACCATGGGGTTCTGGGGCCGCTGGGTGCTACGGCAAAACAAATATTAAAACAGTCACAACGGGGTATGGGGCAAGTCGGGACTGAGTGACCGATGCAGCGTGGACCTCTCTGTTCTGGAGGAAACTCGCGAGGGTTCCAATGCCTGCGAGGTTTGGTTAGGATGACGGTTCAGTAATAGGGAGGCATCTCCATGCTATCTGAACCTTTTGGGTCTGCAGATGTGGGTTGGAGATCTAGCGAGAGACCCTGCCAGGCCATAAATCGCCTTCCCATGGAACTCTGGCGCTTGCCATTTGGAAAGCAACTGGAGCAAGTGCAGGAAAGCAGTGGAAAGTAAAGGGATGTCTATGATGGGATAACACGCACTAGGAGGGTGTGATTTCTAAAGTGCACGTTAATTGGCCTGTGTAGACACTGTTGGCGTGCACCGAAAATTCCCTAGTGTGATTTAACGGAGCACAGTTCCAAACAGCGTGATGTTAAAGCACACAAGGGAACCTTTAGTGCTCACTGGCAGGGTCTGAATGGATCAATTAATGTGCAACACATTTGTGCACTTGAGAAATCATGCCCCTGGAAAGCACATTACCCTAAGGTGTAGAAAAGCCCCAAAAGGAAGTAATGTGACCGAAATGTGCTCGAACCTCATTCAGAAAGGAGCAGTTCAAGTTCCGGAGGGTTTTTATTTTGTCTGCCAAACCCAGAAGGGATCATGAAATTCTGCACTGAGATCCTCTGGGAGATACTCAGCATAGGTCTAGCCAGCCACAGGGGAAAGTGGAAGAGTCTGCAACAGAAGAGAATCCAGTCCTTTCCCCCTACCCCTTATGGGGAAAATCCTGGAGTTGGGAGGCAAGCATGGAACTTGGGGCGTGGGGAGTTGGCATAGAAGTGGAGGGTGAAACTCTCCAGTCCTCAGTACCAGGGCAAAACTCTCCAACCTCAGACACGAGACCGCCTTGTAATTAAAACAAGTGCCACGGTATTCCCAAGACATGCATTCGGCAAAGGCTCCTGTGCGGAGTTTGCCTCATTAAGCAGGGAAGTTGTGCCCTGCTAGAGGAGATGCAGAAGGCTTCTTAGACACAAGCACTGCCCAGAGTCCCCTTGCGGCTCCTGGAAGGAACACAGCTACCATCTGAAGTCACCATCGAACTCTCCCTAGTCAATGGAAGATCTTCCATATGCACGGCGCATACGCACACACAGACATAACACACAACGTGCTTTGGGAGCCACCCCGCTGAAGAGCACTAGATACAGCGTAAGGCATCGTCATCCGGATTTAGCCCTGGGAGCACCCTCCGCTCCCATTAGGCTCCTTGGCCCTGATTCGGCAAAGCACATGCCTAGGCCCCGTTGAAGTCAAGGTCACGTCACCTAAGTCCCACTGGAAAGTGCATGGCTGAACTGGGCTTTTAATCAGCAGAAGAAGCTCACATGCCTGGATCCAGCTGTGCAATAGAGAACAACCAGGAGTCAGGGACAGAGGAAATGGTGGCTGTATTAGTACCTGATGATGCTCCACTCCGGCTCAATCCTCAGGATGGTGGGGTCCTCCATGTACTCAAACTGCAACTCCTGATGTATCTTGGCCTTGTCCACCCTCACGGACACCTTCACCTTATCAAAGCCGTCGTCCGAGGCTGTGGTGTTACAGACAATGTGCTTCGTGGACCTCCTGTGAGCGGAACGAACCAAAATCAACCAGGCATAAACGGTGTGAGCAGGACAATGTCATCATTAATGGGCTCTGACACCAAACCCGCTGTCCCGTCCCCATTCAGTGCTTTGTAACCAACCCATCCCTAGCCTGGGGGAAACTCCCTGGGGGACTTTGTGGGAACAGAATAACGTGTATCTGAATACAAATTAGCATCTATATTCACACTAGCTAGGATCAAACTGCAAGGGCTCTCAGTGCTCAGGGCATAAACAGAACCCGAGCTGGGGTCCAAGAGACGTTTCCGTCCAGGGACAGCCCTGATGAGTGCTTGATTTCTTCCTTCAAAGCCTCGGCGGTGACCACTGTCGTAAGAAAGGCCGCGGGTTGATTCTGCATCAGCTTTCCCATCTGTAATATGGGATGACACCGCCCACTTCACAGAGGGACCGGTGGGCTCAGCTAACTAATGTTCACAGTGCATTTTGGGATCTCTGGATGGTATTTTACTGTAACTAGAGAGGAGTCAGAACCAAAACCCCAGTTTGTGGCAAGGTTCAAACCCCGATTCAGGTCTGAATTTTGCAGCTGGCCTCTCCCTCTGTAATGGGTGGAGCAAAGACCCAAGGTCCTACTGCCTTTGATTTGTAGGAATCAGTGATCTGTGACTCAGTCGCATCACTAATTACAATCACAGGAGGCTCAAACTGAGCTCGTTATTACCTGCATGCTTCACGTCTGCTCCCTTTCTATCCTCCAGCCTCCCTTCAGCTGCCCTCACATACAGTGTCTGCTCCTTGAACACTAACTGTTCACTCTTCTTTGATTTAGTTGGGGATTGGTCCTGCTTTGAGCAGGGGGGTTGGACTAGATGACCTCCTGAGGTCCCTTCCAACCCTGACATTCTATGATTCTTTAAGCAGCGCTGATGCAGCTGCAGTTCACATGTGAACTCCTAAATCCCAGGCTGTTACCACATGACCATACATTACAGACGTCAGGTCACCCCACGTCCATGAATGACTCATAGGGTTTGAAAAATGCAATAGTGACAGCCCAGGAGACTGAAGTCTTGTAACCCCAGAACAGATGCAGCGTGGACCATGATCTCTGTGCAATTTCCCCCTCCATCACCCTGCCAATGTGCCTCAACCCTGCAATGGGCAGGCCTCCTTGGAGGTGGGAAAGGCGTTCAGTCTCACGGCCTGCTTAGTGTTCGGCCTCTCTGCGAACCACGGGTTGCTAATTGCTACATTAGTGTTGATCGTGGGGATGGTAGGTTTTGTGTTGTAGATGCCACGAAGACCTGGACTCCTTTTCATGTGGATTAATGAACACCCAGTAGAGGACACTGACTCTCGGACACCACCGTCCTGGAGTGGAAGTGAACTGCTGATCTAGAGCTGAAAAGTTCTGTGCCCTGGTCTCCAGCTGAGCCATCCATTTCACCATCTTGCAAGATTATTTTTAGAGATGAGAGCGGTTTTAATACTTAGAATTTTTTTCCCTGATAAGGCAGGGATGTGGGATGGAATCTTTTGCACTGTACTCTCACACTGACTAGCAGAGCACGGGTCCCGTGGAGAACGGTAATGAAATTTAACCAGGGACCATGGAAAATGTACATAAAATAATAATCAAAACAGTGAAATGAATCCTGTCTTCCCACCCAGGGACCCGCACAATAAGGATCCTGTAATGGACGGCAGGAGGTAGGTCTCTATCTGCAGAACAGAACTGACACACAAGAAGAGATGTGCTTGTGCGAATAGAAGAGAGAAACTATAATGGGCCAGGCTACTGTGATTTATATCTGCTTCATACCTATACTAATACGGTCCTCAGGGTGCTTAGGGAAGGTCTAGCCCGTCTTTGGTTTCATGCTCCCCCCCTTTTGAGTTACACCTTTCGTTGTGACTTTTACTTTTAATATAAACTGTGCCTGAATGATTTTGGTACTCATAGATACAAGGGGGAGGGGGTGACAGTACTGTCCTGTCCAGCAGACACGGTCACTCCACTTCCCCTAACAGCTCTGGCTCAGACATGACCAGCAACACTCCCAGCTATTCCAGTCCGAAGACTCCAAACATCTCAGCCAGTGTACCTCAATCCTCATCTGCAATACCCCCTGCTAGTCCAGTTGTCACCTCTCCATGAGCTGGGACCCCCTGTATGGTGATTAGGTGAGGAGAACTAATATCCTATAGGCACCGGGATGAGACCCAGTGAGCTCCCTTTCATATGGGGAAGGTGCTGGAGCACGGTAACCACGTTCCACATGCCCAGCCCAGCACCAAGGACACCCGACAAACAGAGGGGGCTATTTCATAGCCTGGTGCCCCAACAGTCCCATCAGAAAATGGCGCCAGCCACATCCCTCCGTTCGCGGCTCCCTGCCCCCGGCACAAGCCGCAGGGAAGGATTACGTGCGCACCTGTAAAAGAGACAGGGCTGCCGGCCAAATGTCACCACAACGTTGCTGCCAGCATTCAGGTTGGTGCCTGTAATGGTCACCTGTGTGCCCCCCGACACTGGACCCCGCTTTGGCTTCAGGTCAGAGAGAGTCAGAGTCTGTGGAGAGAAAGGGTCACATTGAGAATTCATCGGGGGTATGTTTGCCAGTCGGTACCAGTAGGAATGAGATGTCTTTAGTATTTGCCTTATTCTATTGGGCTGGTAAGCAACAGAGGCCATGAGCCTTGGCGACCATGATCCTATTGGTTTATCTTGTCTTGTCTCTTACCTTTTCCCCCCTGAAACTGGGCCAGATGTTCCACCTGCTCGTAAACGTTCAATGATTTCAAAAGGGAGTCGCAGGCATGGAGCGAACACAGCCAAAGGCCCCAGGTCTCCCTGGCCCTTCAGAGAAAGCTCAGAAGTAACCTTGCTCTGATACAGCAGCGCCCCAGGAAGCCAAGCCATTCAGATCCCGCACCGGCTGAATGGATCGGAAGTGGCACTGCACGTGTGTTATATCGACTGCATGAAGAAGTCCGACAGAGTGTAACAGAGACAAAAACATTACTCAAAAACCCTGTTGATGTTAAGAGCAAATGAGCTCCTTTCTATAGGTTTTCGAAGCCAAGGTATAGACTGGGACAGAGGATAATAACCCTGCCATGGAATTCTATAGGGGGGCTGAACATTCTGTAGAAAGCTGACCACTCTCTAGTCAATTACGTAGGACTTTCCCATAAGGGAAAAAGGAAAGGAAGGGTGGCCTTGTGCACTGGGGCTCTGAAGATCTGGGTTCAACACGTGGCTCTGTCACAGACTTGCTGTGTGACCCCTGAGTAAGTCACTGGATCTTTCTGTGCCTCAGTTACTCATGCGTTAAATGAGGGTAATAATACTGCCTGACTTATCTATTTAGATGGTAAGATCTTTGGGGCAGGAACTGTCTGGGACTGGTGTATCTACAATGCCTGGCACAACAAAGCATTGATCTGTACGTGCTACCCTAACACTACTACTAAGGGAAGGTATCATTTCCAAATCATCATTTCATTTAGTTCATGCTCACTTTTTTTTTTTTTTTTTTTTTTGAGCTGCTCTTCAAAATATGCCCAGATGCTTGACAAATGTATCTGAAAAGATTCCTTAACGGCCAAGAGAAAATGAACTCCCCTCACCCCTCCAATCAAGATACAATAATCATACTCCGAAAGCACAGATTACACTGATACCAAAACACAGAGAGGAGGCGTCCATTTTCAGGGAGAAATTTGAAGTTACAGTTTATTCTTTCATTAGCATTTTAATAGAAAAACTTTCCACTCACTCCCAAGTGAAAAGCTACTATCTGCATTTAAATGAAGATTTTTTTTTTCTTTTTAAGAACGATAGCACAAAAGCTTGAAGCTCTCCCCAATTCCTCTGAAAGAGCAGGTACAATACATGAACATACTCCTGAGCTTCGGAGACCATTGATAAAATTGTATAAAACCACCCAACACGCGTTCTGGTTCCCTCTTTCAGCCCCCCCATCACCGGCTAATCATGTTGCAACCACACTGAAACACAACAGAAATCTTTCTGCTCCGCTTTCATTCCAAAGGAAGTTAGCACGTAGAAAAGGGGCCGATCTGACAGCAGCCCAGAAGTCTGAAGTTTCTCTACACAGCAGGGTAAGCTCCCTGCATTGACATCTTGCTCTCATGGGATCATCCTTTGGTGAGATGCAGGTGCAATCACCATGTCCCACTGATTGATTCCTTAAAGCTTCTCACCCAAGACTGCCAACCAGGGTGCAAATTAGTGCTGACTGTCAAGGTCCTGGCTTTGATGCAGTTTCCTGTCTAGTAGGATTTGGACTGAGAATCACCAACTCATTCCACATAAGCCACTGAACAGCCATTGGATGTTGGCTACTTTCAATCACTAACAATCCTTGTGAAATTTGCCCCAGTGGTCCTAAAGGTGACAGGCTCCATATCCCTGTCCCAATCTCCTGAGGCATCTTTCTCCTCCTCTGTTGAGTTTTCTATGAAACCTATCCAAATGACTTCACCATCCTGCATTCAATGGTCCTCAGCACAAAGGAATCCCAACCAAGATGCCCTGCTGCAGAGGGTCACTGAGTTTTGGGAGGTATTATCAGAGGATTTGTGGCTCAGGGTATTTGCACTAAAGATCAAACTCCAGATTCTTTACATAAGAACATAAGAAAGGCCATACCGGGTCAGACCAAAGGTCCATCTAGCCCAGTATCCTGTCTACCGACAGTGGCCAATGCCAGGTGCGCCAGAGGGAGTGAACCTAACAGGCAATGATCAAGTGATCTCTCTCCTGCCATCCATCTCCACCCTCTGACAGACAGAGGCTAGGGACACCATTCCTTACCTGTCCTGGCTAATAGCCATTAATGGACTTAACCACCATGAATTTATCCAGTTCTTTCAAACTCTGTTATAGTCCTAGCCTTCACTACCTCCTCAGGTAAGGAGTTCCAAGTTTACCATTTCCTTGTTGGCAAAATGCAACAGAAAATGCAAGGAGGGTTAGTGGAGCTGTAACAGGCTGAATGGATGGAGATGGAGCTGTCCAATCCATCTTCCACAAACACTGTGTGTCCTTCCTTGGTGCTGTCATCCTCTCTTCCCTGTATTTCCTTCTTGTGAACCCGCTTCCCCACCCTGCCCTTGGCGCAATCTGCACTTACTGATGTGGCCACCCAGGGTGTCCTACTCCAGAGCCTCCCTTCTCTGCCTGCTACCACCATGCCTGACCTAGGGCCAACCTTCTCCCAACCCTTCCTGCTCCCGTGGCAGCTTCCCCCCCCTTGATCACCGAGCATCGCTCTGTCCTTGCAGCTGCCGCCCCTAAGTCTAGTATGTCAAATCCCCCTGAAGCCTTGCAAGGCATGTCGTGATGTGTAGGTAACGTAACCATCTCCCTGGGACTGGGGCAAAGCAGAGCCAGGAATGTGACTTGCCGACGAGGGAGTGATGAACATGGGAGAAGGCATCAGATGAGTTGGCTAGAGAGCAGCTGTTTTCCCTGCCTAGCACAACGGTATGGAGGCATTCAGCGAAGAAAACCCCACTGACGTTAGACTCAGGCACGGATGGAGTAACGGGCACCCAAGAAGGTAACAGCCAGCGGGAGAAGCTGTTACAAACGGACAAAGGTAATAAGCTCAAGGGTAATGTCTTGGAAAGAGCCCTTCTGTCTGCCTGATGGGAACTCTGCGCCTAGGCACTTCTCTGTCCCCATCACCGTAGGTAGCTTCTGAATAGCACTGGGAGAGCCAGAGGTTAGCGAAACATCCCTAGCAGAATGTGAAAACCGCAGCTATTGACATGTCATCACCAATGCCCGTTCCAGTGAAAAAGGATGCTCAGGTGCATTCAAACCCCTTTGAGGTGAAGCCAGCTCTCTGGAGCGAAGACAGCAGCTCATTGAAAACGCATCGAGATCTGCTGGCTTCATGTATGCACGTTCACTGGCACAAAAAGGGCCGAGTAAGCCCAGCACACCCTAGCAAGGGGCCGTAGCAGGTCTCTTACACAAGCGGTGCATGATGGAAGCCAGGGGAGACGGAGTGAGGGGGAGTTGACTGCACACAGACAGACAAAGGCACAGCGGGATTGATTCCCTTCTCACATCACTTTTATACCAGTGTCACTCCACTGACTTCAGTGGCATTATTCCTAATTTACACTGATGTAACGGAGAGCAGAGTCAGACCCAGAGACTCCCACACCTTAGCGCAGACTGATGCCCTGGGCAGAAAGTAAAAATCCACTTGCTTGCGGCTACCCACCTTAAAACAGCAGCGTAGCTGCCGTGCCCAGGTGGCCACTCGAATACAAAGTTCACTCCAGATAAAACCCAAAGAACAGCCTTTTGTTGTGGGGACGGCGGGAATCCTGCACATCCCCTTCTTCTGAGGCTCTTCATTGCAGAAATTAGGGATGGCAAAAGACCCGTGTCACACTTGAACATACGGGCCCAGGACAATGGATAAAGGCACGATCAGAGCTGAGATTATTAGAACTCAGGAGCGTCTGGCTCCCAGCCCTGGGCCCTGACCACATCTCTCCCCAGCCCCACACATCAGGAGCAGGATGTTCCTCTTGGAACATGTGGCCATCCCCAGGACTGCAGCCAGGGTGGTGACTGTCCATGGGGCGGTGGTACTAAGGATCCGTGTGTATCCCATACCAGCGGTGGCTCTTACCTGGGGGGCGGTATCAGGGTGAGATCTATTGCCTTCCCCCACCCCCTTCAGCAGCTCCCGTTAGTTTCCCAGCTCCTTCTCCAGGGCTGGCTCCAAGCTGCTGCTGTGATTCTCAGGGCTACCTTTTGAAAGGCTCATTAGCACTTAAGTTGCTGTGGGGCTCCTCCGGGAGCAGCAGGCATGACCTACCCCGGCATCTACCATGCGGTTAACGATGGCATCTGCAGGCGTGGGTGGCCCTGAGAGCCGGGGTGGTGACGCACTCCCTGATGGGATTTGCAAGGTGCCCATTGGATAGGCCGAGAGTTTGCTCCAAACTGCTCCTTTCAGCTGCTCACTCTCTCACGGCACTGTTAGCATGGCGAAGAGCCTTTCCGTCTTTGCACTGCTTTCTTGCCATTCAATTCTGATGCTGTCTGGCCATTCCTTAGCCTCTATGGTCCCAGGCTTGGGACACAGGATGGCCTCTCAGGCCCAGAAGAACCAAGTGTGCTCCTCCCGCTTGGCCCAGGAGATCTGGGCCAGCTCTTCATGACCTACCCATCACCCCTCAGGCCCAGCAGAGCTAGGTGTGCGTCCCCCCCTTGGCCAAGGAGAGTCAGACCAGCTCTTCCCCCATCACCTCTGAGGTCCAACAGAGCCAGGTGTGCGTCCCCCCTTGGCTCAGGAGATTTGGGCCAGTTTTTGCCCTGTCACCCCTCAGGCCCAGCAGAGCTAGACCACATCCCTACACACTGCCCCTCACGCCCAGGAGAGGTGGGCCAGCTCTTCCCCTCCCCCTACACCCTTCAGGCCCAGGGCTAATCACTAGTTCTCCTAAGGATTTGGTGGTAGGAAGGTCTCACTGCATCAGCATAGTCTGAATACCAAGGTTCTTGTGTTTTAAGCCAGGACCATCCATCTATTCTCTCCCCATCACCATCATCTCCAAGTGCTTGCTATAGTGCCTGGAACAGGAACAAGAGGGCAGCCATGATGAGATGGAGAATGTTTGAGATGGGCTAGAAAAGCTCCTGAGGATGGCAGTTGCCTGGATCACACGCAGAGTTCCCCGCAGGCAACAATCCTAGCCCATTCCCTATTGGTTCCCCAGTACAGTCTCCATGGTTGCTGGGATGGAGTTTCCTGAGTTTCCTTTGGGAGACTGTTCTATAGTCCAGTGTATCCCACCATTCAGATTTCTGGTTAATCAGCTTAAATTGTCCTCCAGATCACAACACTGCTTTCCCCAGTGCACCCGGAAGGCACCAGGCACCACTTGCTACAGCTGTTGCATCCTATAGGAACACCAGCCAATGGCATGTAGATTTCTAGTGGGAAGGAATGGCCATGCAGGCTGCATATGGGCCCTGTTGCTGAGGTGGAGGGGAAGGGGGAAGAAGGAGCATAGAAGAAGGTGAGAGAAAATGATGGACAGACTCAATTCCTATTCAAGCTCAATGGAAAGACGTTAACTGATCTAAATGGCAGTTGGATGGGACCTTAGTTCCTTCTGATCCCAGGGGATGCTCTGTTATGGGGCTTACCATAAAGTAGTACAGCTGGGAGGACCTGGCCATGAACTCGGGCTTACACTCGGCCACGCAGATCTCCACGAATCCGGCATGCTGGCTGGGTTTGGCCTCTCCCATCTCGCACACTATCCTGCATGGAAAGCATAGAGGGGAGGGCAAGGGGTTCGGGTCAGTTCACGCTGGTACAACAGACCTATCTCCGCAGAGCCCACAGACCCTGCTCACTGCTTGCCAGCGCCCGACCCACAGGAACCCCTGGGGAAATCTGTTCGCTGATCAGGTATGTCTCTGGACCATTTGGCTAGATCCTCAGCAGGTGTAAATCAGCAAAGCTCCACCGAAAGCCATAGAACTAGGATAATTTACACCCGCTGAGGATCTGGCCAGTTAGTCTCTCCCCTCTCCTCTTACCAATCCATTTGCTAGTCCAACCCAGCAGTAGCACTCACCTTTGGGTTGGGCTGCAGGTTCCAATCCCACATCAGCTCTTGGGCTCCCACTCATTGCTGGCCACTGCAGTGCAAACTCAGTTCTCAGTGCTTCTGTCCTGAAGATGGGACCTAAACCAGCTCTCTTCTGCCCATCGCTGGTGGCTGTCAACTAAGGTGGGGCAGAGATCCCAGGAGTAGGGGACACTCCACATGCCCTTACTCAACAAAACCGGGGGGCGTGGGAGCTCCTGCTGGGAGCAGGAACAGTGAAGACCACAACAGACTCACTGCCATGCCATAGGCTAAGGCAGTGCTTTGGGACTGACTTTGTGATAGCTGGAGAAGGAGAGGAGCTACGCATTACCCAACCCTCCTCTTCCTGGGCGGTTTGTGCAGGGTTTGTCTGCACGAAGAACACATTCAATTTCTGGCTTCCTGGGGGCTCTGACTCCTCCCGCAGAGCGAAGGGGGGGGCAGCAGAGGTGTTACTGAGCATGTTGTTTCACAATCCAGTATATGTCTAACTTACTGCTCTGCCGGGATGTATCCTTCCACCAGTGGTTTGCACTCCACTCCAGCCACTTTGACGTGAGATGCAATGTCCCGGAACTCCAGGCCCAGATTCTCCCCCCGGATTGTCACTTTGGTTCCTCCTTCCCGAGGGCCCGTCACCGGGATGATCTGAAGAAAAGAGGCAAGAGCAAACAGATAGACACACTGGCATATCAAAGGCCACCAAGGCAGGAGTTGTATCAGCATCTCAGACTATCGCAGGCTCACGTCACCATGAATGGCTCCCTCACAAATACATCCGCGTTGTTGCGTCTCGCTTCTGGTCCCAAACGCACCGTTTCCAAAATTCCACCCCATGGGATACATCCCGTTGCCTCTCCTACGTGAGTAACGCTGCACCAGGCCAGCTCTGCATGCGGCCTATCAAGGGATACCTGGGAACAAGTCTATCTACTTGTGGGAGGGTGGGACTTTTGCACTGAGATTAAGCTCCAGGTTTTGTAAATGTCCATCAGCCATAAAACTTCATCAGTGGAAAGCTGTGGGGGAGGAAAGGGAGCAGGGGGAGGAGAGGAATCCAAGACAGAAAGGTCCAACCAATCTCTCCTACATACTCAGGGCCTTATCCAAGGCCCATTGAAGTCAGGACATGGACTCCCATTGGAAGACTTCAAGGAGCTTTGGATCGGCCTAAATGGTTTGCCATATGAGATGATGAAGGAAAGGTGCTTCTCATGATGGTTCCAAAGGCCTTTGCTGCCCATTCAGATGATGCCCTGGGTGCCATCTGCCAGCACTGGCATGGATCACACCACAGTGAAATGATGGGGAGTGGGAATTCCCTCTTGGATGTTCTCACCTGTTTGCTATTAGCACTGCCAGCTGGGAAGCCATGCTGGCAGCTAGATTCTTGCCTTGCAGTTTTCCAGGCAAAGATATCCTAGATGCCGGCAGGAGCTGGGAGAACCTGGCTGCTCTCTGCTGCTTTCCAATGCTGAGTTCAAAAGACCCCCCACAAACTGCACTGTCAAGGCCCCCACCTGCCATTACCATGGGCACCAGAGTGATGATGGACCCCATGGGAGAGGATCAAGGACCGCAAAGGGGTATGATATTGGGGTTTGCAACCCATCTCCGACGCTACAGCTATAGGACTGCTCCGCTGACTCTCCTGTATCTGTGCCACCAAACCAGTTTGTACCAGCATGCAAAGAACAGAGACTGTATATAAGAGGGGAGATGGTGAGTTATAGTCCCTAGGTCATGTATACATAGATAGCTGGCAACAGTGGGTATGTAGCTGAATTATAGCCCCAAAGGGTGCCAATCCGTAACAGCTCATGACCCAGATGCTACAACTGCTAGCTAAACACATACAGGCCACACACGGACTAGAACTGACACTCTTCTGCTGCAAAAGCCCACATCTCTACTCCGTGCAGCCCTTAGGCTTTAGAGCGTAAGTGGGGGAGACACTGGCAAACCCCGGAGCAGATCCGACTGTACTCTATCCAGCAGGGGGCAGTAGTTCTTGAGCCGTTTAAGTTTCAGAAAGCCCGATTTTGCAGAAGCCCCCGTAATAGGCCCAGCCTGGAGACGGCACAGCGAGCACTGGTATAAGGGGTAACCTGTTGCAATGAAACAAAGAGTTTTTCCAGTGGTGATGAAGGGCCCCGCCGTATCATCCCCACCAAACTTGGCAGCTCCAAATCACCAAAGTGAGACTGATCATTTGTTTTGTCCATTGGTGTTTCTTTGAGAGCTTTACACTGGAGCCAGTTTGAGCTAATCCCCTAAATCCAAAAAAAACCCTGCTCCACAGCTGACCGCAATTTCTACACCAGGCCAAGCAAAAAAAGCCCACATCCCAATGCCCCTGAAGTTGGAATCTGAGATTCAAATCCCAGCTCTGTGTGTCACTCCCACCTCTGACACCGAGCAAGATGCTTAATTCCTGTGGGACAGTGCCTCGAACATAATGTTCTCAGAAACGGCTGAGGAGATTTTCCTCAGCCTTGCCAAAGATTTCACCTTTGGGTGGAGATGCTGTGGTGCTAGGAGCTACAGAAAAGCAATTAGGGAGAGAGAGAGAGAAGAATTTTTCAGAAAGTGAAGAGTATGTTTAAAAGTAGAGCTAGCAGAAAACAGAATTTTCTGTCCAGCAGGAAACTCCAACATTTTGAAATTTGTTTTGTCCTGTATTGCGACAAAAAGTCAAAATCTTGAAATGTTTCCCAGAGTGGAAACCTTCCATAACTGTTGTTCTTCGCGATGCGCTGCACGTGTCCATTCCACTCTAGGTGCCTACGTGCCCCAAGCACAGTTGCCGGAACTTTTTTCCCTCAGCAGCACCCGTTGAGGCGGCTTGAGTGCCCTCTGCTGCCGCAGGCCGTTAGTGCCAGTATAAAGTGTCCAACCGACCCCACAGCCCCTTCAGTTCCTTCTTTCCGGAAAACTCCGACGTAGAGGGGGCAGGAGGGTGGGTTGTGGAATGGACACGTGCAGCACATCTTGAAGAACAACAGTTACGGAAGGTCAGTATCCATTTTTTCTTCTTTGCATGATTACACAAGTGCATAACACTCTAGATGACGCTTAAGCAGTTGACTAGGCGGAAGGATCGGAGTTAATGAACACACAGACTGCAGCAAAGCTCAACAGTACAGCTCAGCCAAAATTGGCATCATCTCTGGAATGCTGAGGGATGGTGTAATGGGAGGAGAACGTGTGCACTGATGACCAGGTTGCTGCTTTACAAATATCCTGAATCGTTCAGTACCAGGGTTGGTACCGGAGTCCGGACTGGGTGCTGCCTGATGGGACAGTGGTGCCCGTCTTTCCAAGGCCACCGAATAGGAGTACCTGGAATACGCCCTGGAAACTGGGGGAAACCCCCATGGGTCCCAAAATGGCCACTGGACCGGGTTCGGTCCCTAGTGACCTCCTGACCAACCACTCGATGTTATTCCTATGCCTGGGTCCATGGAAGGGTGGAAATGTCTTGAGGAGTAGTGAGAGCAGCTCCTAGGATAGGAGAACTAGGACCTGGTCTCCCACTCAGAAGAGGACGAGTCTCTGTCCAGTGACCACGGGAGTGGCATTCCCAGGGGTGCTGGAGATCGATGCCATAGTGGAGAGGTCTGCTCCGTGGCAAGCATAGCTGGTTTCCCTTTTGACAGTACCAAAGGGTATGGTACCGAATGTTGAAAGGACCCAGAAGGTTCACTCCTCTGATAACACCGACTCCTTTCTGCTGGTGATACCGGTACTGACAGCGAGAGAAGGTCCCTGGCAGTGGCAAACGCCCCTGGTGTGGTGGGTACCGAGATAGCATTGGTGCTGCACGCTGCTGCAAATAGAGAAGGCTCTTCTGGGACCGAACTTAATGGTGTCAACTACTGTGGTATCAAGGCCGAGGAGCGCTTTGACTTAGATCACACTCTACTCTGATCCCCATGCCTGGCTGTCTTCAGTGCCTGGGATCGCCCCTTTTTGGCTGGCCCTTTCTTATGCCTTTTTCTAGGCATTGGGAATAGTGATCGGTGCCGGGACTCTGGTCTGGTAGGATGAGCACTCCTACCCGACGTCAAGGCCCTCGGTGCTGAGTCTGACTGGCCTGGCTCAGATCGGGATCTCAGTCGCACTTCCAGGACTCATCCCTCACATCACTCCTGTGCTCATTAACACTAGAGATGGGCTGGAAACAAAAGCTTAGATCCCAACAGCTTGGATCTAGATGCAAACTTTGCCACGTTGGGGCCCCTCTGGGATCAAACGGTAGGATTTTCAAAAGCACTCCGCGCGTTGGTCTAACTCTGTTCCCAATCATGTCAGTGGGAAATTTACCAGCTGACTTCAGTGAAAGCAAGGGGAGGCCAACACAGCACTTTAGAAAAGCCCATTCACACTTGTGCAACTTTGGACACTTAAAGATGTAGGTCTGGCTTGCCATGAGTAATTAAACATGGGGGAGGCCTCATTTCTTAGAAGACCGGACTAAGGAGGCTACCAGATCAGCAAGCTGAAAATGGAGTATTTGTGCTAAACATAAGCTAAAAGACAGAATGCCTGAGCAAGCTAAGAGAAGAAGGGAGACACCCCGGGAACCAATTACTAAGAGCAAGCTAACAACGGGCAAGAGAAATCAGGGGTGTAAAGATGAAGAGTAAAGTCAAACATGGACAGCGCATGGACAGAGCACGCTGTGTATGGATTAGTTCCTGCAAAGTAACCGAGCCAATCCCAAAACACGGGATGCAATGTAGAGTGAATGTAGTGTGATGTGTAAAGGTATATAAAGGAAGGGGGCTGCTGTGTAACTTTGGATGTGTGGTATGCCCTGTACCCAGCCCCTACACTTGAGCCTGATCAACTCAAGTGTAGTGTGATTGTATGGCAATAAAGAAAACTCAGTGACGAGTTCTGAGTCAAGCTGAGCTCTTGGGAAGCGAGTGGATAAGGTCTCGGAGACAGCTGAGTGGAGAAGATCTGAGAAGCCACCTCAACATACTCCAGAGTGGTTAAGGTCTCAGAGGCTACCCCAACAAATGGCCTGATCCAAAACCCATTGAAATTGATAGAAAGATTCCCCATGACTTCAGTGGGCTTTGAATCAAGCTGCCCAGGTATTCGCTCAGCTCCTGCGGGGCAGAGTTCTAACCTGCAGACCCCCCACTCCCACGCAGAGGAGAGCGTGTTATTGCTTGAGTCTAGATTCAAAGAACAGAGCGAAGAACTGGCCGCACGTTTCCATCCTAGGTTCAAACGAATGGGACAAGGACTGTCTGTTTCAGTCTGGGGAGCAGAGGGAGGGTGACTGAAAACTGCCAAGAAGCCTGGGCGCCGCCATAAATACATCCGGCCAGGAGACCCGGTGTCACAACTTACACCTGCTGCTAACGACAGCCTAATGCTACAGCTCTCACTTGTCATTCTTAAAGAGCAATTTTATAGTCCTCTAATTTCATTGACTGGCAATATAAATGCAGGAGCCAGTAAATAACCGGGGAGCTTTTGTGTTGTTGTGTGCGTGTGTTTTTAATTTCCATCCGCTCTACTCCTCGTGCATATTTTCTTGGCTCCCCGCCAGAACGAGAATGCTCTCACCAACTGCTCCAGACATACCATTAGCTGCAATATATATCCAGCCACTTGAGATTACTTCCATGCTAATGGCTCAGAAAAAGACTTTCCAAGAGCTACTTATGAGCATGCCAGACAATCAGAATATTTCATGAGCGAATCGAGCGATGATCTGGAGGAGCTGTGGGGCCGTCGTGGCCTGCAGGAAATGCCATCGGAGACAGCAACGCGCCTCCCTGCTGCATCTGAAGAATGGCACGTGGATGCTTTGCCGCCTGTTGCACAAGCACAACAGGCGCAGGGAGGAAGCCTGGTGCAAAAACAGGGGGTGGATTCTCAGAATTGTCAACTGCAAGATTTGGGCTTGATGGAGGGACTGGGGGGTGGAGTTCTCTGGTCTAGGTTATGCAATAAGTCAGAGTAAAGGATCATAATAGTCCCATACAGCCTTAAAATCTCTGGATCTAGGAGAAAGTTCTGAACCCTTGGCAGGATTTGGAAAAAATAACTTTGGAAATAGTTTTCAACTTTCCCCCCACTTTAAGTTTCAAGTGTTCCGGGTGAAAGTTTTCAGAAGTAGTCACTAATGCTGGGTGCCCAGCTTAAACCTATCTAATAGAGCCAGAAGGAACCCCAAAAGGTCATCAAGTCCAGCCCCCTGCCTTCACTAGCAGGACCAAGTACTGATTTTTGCCCCAGATCCCTAAGTGGCCCCCCCCTCAAGGATTGAGCTCACAACCCTGGGTTTAGCAGACCAACGCTCAAACCACTGAACTATCCCTCCCCCTTGAGATGCATTGGCCTGGTGTTCAGAGCTGGCTGAAGACAATAGGAGCTGTGAGTGCCAGGACCAAGGTACCCGGAAATGCAAACACCCAGACAGAATCCCAGGGGTACTTTGGAGAAGGCTGGGTAGTTTGTTTGGGATGGACGAGGATGTGCTGAACACAGAGAGACGCTCCGCTCACGGAAGTTAGGACCCCAGTGAAATTACGTATAAAGGATCAGGATCAGGCTTTGTTCTCGGGAAACTTCCAGCCCTAGACCACACATTCAGACAGACTTTGGCTACAGAGTCTGTACCTCTGGATTCTGAACAGAGCTGGGAGATTTGCTTATCACCCGCTGAGATCCCTGGACCCTGAGAAAAGAAACCCGCGGGCAAACCCTACCGTTTTTTATTTGCAAATAATGCATTAGCCATGGCGAGGACTGGCTCACCCCAGTCCTGTTTCATCCCAGCAGGCCAGATTGCCTACTTTGTCCCACTTTGACCCAGACATAGGACCTTTGTCCTCCAGGGGCTGTCCTTTGTCCTCCCTCGACCCTGCAGAAACTGCTGCACCCCATCCCCGCATCCTGAACCCCAAGAAGAATGTTCATGTAAGTGTCCTTTGGAAGATGGAGACAGTGACTAGTCTGGGGGAGGGGCAGGGTCTTCTCCTCAATGGACTGGTCTCCACAGATCTCCCAATAGCTGCAGATTTAGGGGGTCAGTTACCTAGGGAAGGAGAGCCAAGCCCTTCCGCAGTGGACCGTTTGGTAGACATCTGGGAACTCCCTCTTCTTGTGTTTTGTGCCACCTAGAAGATGATATGGGACTGCATATTCAGGGATCAGTTCACCTTCTACCAGCACCCAGCCATGTCTGGGATGGAAGACACAGCAGCACCACACCAGGGTTTATTTTTAACACTGGATTGCTGTAAACAGCTGGGCAGGCACTGAGCACCAAGCATACCACTAGGTCCCAGGTGCTTTTATTTTTCCTGGTGGGTGCTCCACCCTCGCTCTGCCGGAGGCCCCGCCCCTCCTCTGCTCTTTCCCCTGAGGCCCCGCCCTCGCTCTGCTTCTCCCGCCCCTGTTCTGCCCCTTCTGCCAATGCCCTGCCCTCGCTCTGCCTCTCCCATCCCTGTTCTTCCCCCTCCCCCGAGGCCCCCTGCCCGTCCATCGCTCTCCGCCAGCCACCAAACAGCTGATCAGTGGGGCCCCGGGGAACAGCTGTGACGGGTGGGTGCTGAGCACCCACTTTTTTTTTTCCGTGGGTGCTTGAGCCCCACAGCACCCAGGGAGTTGGCGCCTATGCACTGGATTCTCAGTGGGGCAGTCGTGTTATTTCATCAGGTCCTGACTCCCAAAGGTGCTGTTTCTAATCTGTCTCTTTCCCACTCAGACCTCTCCATCTCTCTAGTCATAACCCTCCATATGCACTTCTGGATGAGTTACTCCAGATCTTACATCCCTAGCACCAGCAGGAAGGAGAGGAATCTCTCTGTCTACTAGGGAATTATATGGTCCCCATCATTAGTGTTGAGATCTGTCTTAACTACCTGGTGACTATGATGGCACTCATCACCACAGTATCTGAGCACCTCCCAAGAGATAACAACCAAAACCACACGAGACCGGAGGCCTCATTTTCCTCTCTAGTTCCCCACTTTGTCTCCCCCTGCATTGCCCTCTCTAGTTGTCTTCTCTCTCCTCCCATCTCTCCTACTGCCCCTCTCACTTTCTTTCTCCCTTCACCTTTCTCCTTGAACAACGCAGATGATAGGAAACCTCACAGGAAAGCACCCCATTCGGGGTTCCCCCGTTTCACTGTGGAGGCATTCCTCCTGACAGCAGCCTTGTTCTCCCTTTGCCAATGACTGACACACCTCCGAGTTCTCTTGTTTTGGCCAGACCTGTGTACTCTGGGAGAGTTTTTATTCCATTTGCTTCCTCTGAAACATCAGGGATGGTGGCAGTTGGGATGGGACTTTGGATGGGATGGGCCAGGGCTCTGAGGTGGCACCGAGCACGCTCTCTTGCTTGGCTGGGCTGGTTCTTGATCACATGCTCAGGATCACCACATGTGGGATCGGGAGGGAATTTTCCCGCAGAGCAGATTGGCAGTGAGCTTGGGGATTTTTCCCCTTCCCCTGCAGCATGTGAGTGCGGGTCACTTCCCAGGATTATCTGGGTATATCTCACTTAAACATTTCCCTGCCATTGCGGGTCCTTCCTATGCTCTGCCTATGGCAGAGAACAGTCTAGCCTCCTGTGGGCCGTGACACTTCAGTCTCATTTCAGTTGTTGGGGTTTGTGTGCGGGTGCTGGGTGGTGGCGATGGCCTGTGGCATACAGGAGGTCAGACAGGATAAGCTGGTGGTCATAGAAGCATAGAATCGTAGGGCTGGGAGGGACCTCAAGAGGTCTTCTAGTCCAGTCCCCTGCACTCACGGCAGGACTAAGTATTATCTAGATTGTCTAACCTGCTCTTAAAAATCTCCAGCGATGGAGATCCCATCCGTCTGGCCTTAAACTACACAATTCTGTAATTATCCCGCTCACGTGAAGGCTTGAATGCTGGAAGGCCCGTGTTCTCCAGGGCCATGGTGCCTCAGAGGGGGCTTCCCACCCACTAACAATCAGGTGATGTAAATGGATGTCATTCTGTTGAAGTCAATGGCATCCTGCCAGTTTACACCAGGTGGGCCTCAGATCTCAGCACAATCGAGGCAGTGGCTCTGTCTGTGCTGCTGGTGTCAAGCAGCATTAGTGGCAGCCTGCACTCTCACTTCACTTCACACCCACAAAGTGCTCCGGAGACTGTGGAGTTGGCAGGGTGCCTGGGATCAGGGCTGGGATTCAGCAGCCAGCTCCAAGTGGGGGGCGGGCGGGGGAGCTGTGTCATCCCAGCTGGGCTGCTGTCATGGAAGGCACCAGGGGCTCCTCCATGAGACACGTTGAGTCGGACCTCTCATCGCAAGAGGCAGCGGGGGCTCTGCTTGAACTGACCGAGCTTAGCCTTGGCGCAGTTCCAACGCTGAGCCAGGGACAAAGCAGAGAAATCAACCAGCACAAGAGAGATGGGCTCTTGAAGCGGGTGACCTGACACTAACGAGAGTGCGGAGAACAACTTACGTCGGTGATCCGGGGATTGGTGCATTTGCCCTTGGTCCCGGACAGTTCCAGCCACTGGTTCTCCTGGATGGGGCAGTGGTGCTTCAGCGTGCACTGGTTCTGTCCCTCGCACCAGCCGCACTCGAAGTCTGGGTCGGCCTTCAGGCACAGGCCGCAGCTGTCCCGCATGGCCCCACACTTGTACAGGTGCACTGTGGGGACAGCGAAGGAGAGAAATCCTGAGGAGGGTACACACCATGGAGGGAGGGGGAGTCTGGAAGGAGGGCTGAGAGGCGTAACTAGGAGCAATGGATGGGAAATGAACATAGGGAAACATAGGCCAAATAGAAGTTATTCTATATCCAATAACTTACTAGATGGAGGCAGAGTCTCCCAAGGGGAATAAAGAATGGAAGCCCAGTTGCTACTGTCCTAGGTTGGGCAAGGATCGGGAATCTCACAACATTTTAGTTGCATCAGAGCCAGGAGGAAGAATGCTCTAGTGGTCAAGTCACTGGCTGGAGAATCAGGAGATATGGGCTCAGTTCCCACCTCTGCCACATACTCCCTGTGGACCTTTGGCAAGTCACTTAGTCTGTCTCAGCCTCGATTCTCCACCTGTAAAATGGGGATAATAATCCAGCTTCTATCCCACTTTTTATCTATCTTGTCTATTTGGATTGTGCCCCTTTGGGGGCAGGGGCTGTCCCTATGTGCATTCACAGCGCCTCAGGCAATGGGGATCTTCGTTGCGGCCTCCAGGTGCTATCATAGTACAAATAAATAATAAAGAATGATAAATAACAACAACAGATGCAGAATTTCTGGGCATTGGTTTGAATCCAGAATTGAAAATGAGCATTTCCCCTTCTTCCGCCATCTCAGGAAATGTGGGAGTTGAGGGACTAACTTTGGTCCCCCTCTAATACAAATGCCGATTAAACTCATCTTTGATTTTTGGTATAATAATATGCTATTATGAGGATGTGAAAGCATTTTCCATATTGCAACTAACTAGCCTTGATAACTAAAGCTACACAAAGAACTGATTTTTTGGTTCACTGGCAATTCGGGGGGAAAAAATTAAGAAATGGTTTCGTGTCAATCCCAAAAGGCATCTCCAACTCGATCTGCAAGAATCCCTCACTAACCCCAGACCTGGGTCCATTCTCAGCAGAGACTGCCCATTGAATGGAGTAGTAGGGTGGTTTGGTGATGGGCCTCAGATCTCAGCATAATCTAGGCAGTGGGACTTGGCTGGGCCAATCAAACCCCACGGTCATTGGTGACTTCGGCCAAAATACTGGACTTCCATCTCCAGAGAGGAAAGGCCAGTGTTTAACAACCACATTGCATTACCAAGTCCACTGGCCTAATGGAGTTTGTAGTGGGCCCCTCTGGGGTGAGATCTGCTCTCATTCTCGGAGTCACAGTCAGTCTGTCTGTCTGTTAGACTTCACCCAGTGAGTCCATAGACTATGCTAAATGTGCTGAGTCGAGTCTCGTGGAAACCAGATAATCCAGCGATGCTGAGCAGAGAGCGTCCTCGCAGGGTGGTATTATTTGTACAGCACCTAGCACATGCTGAGCACAGCATAGGCAGGTCCTTGCCACTCAGAGCTTGTAGTCTCCGTATGGAACAGTCTGTGGCAAGCCCTTCTGCTCTCTGCAGACTGCAGCATGATCTCAGGCTCACAGCATGCTGTGGCAGGGGAAGTGCTATCAGAACAGCTGATTAGAAGGGCTGGGTTTTTCCCACTGTGAAAATTATACTGTTAACTCGGCCATTCATGTGCCACCGAGGGAAAACCCCTTTGATTCCCTCCACACAGTCAATAGCCATTCACGCCCATTACACTCCATGCCACTGGCTTTCAAAAGACAGCAATTCAAGAGAAGGGACAGGGTGGCTTAGGGGATCAGTAACAGGCTTCGGGGCCTTTTGCCTCTAGCCTGAGGATTCAAACCCAGTCTAGGTCGGCGGTGACCAACAATGGTGACTATGCGATAACTGCTATGTGGCCACTAGGCTAGAGGTCACAGTAAGGGATAGTGGACAGCTATGGACATCACAGATGGCCTTCCCTCCTAGCAGCATCAGAGAGGCCCTGGACGGAGTGGACAATGGACTCCCTTCTCATCCCTAGAGAGGAAGGACAGAGACGGGAGCAGGCTGGGGATAGCTTGCCCTGCCCTTGTCCTAGGGATGTACAGAGGTCGTCACTCACCAGGGACTCTCAAGGAGTAATGGAGCACCCAGACCCTTTGCTACTTCCTCCCTTGTGCATTGAACCTGACTCCCGCAGAGCACGCCAGGCAGCCCTGCGGCTGCATGGGAAGACGCTGCTCTGCCTGCTTGAAGCCTGATGAGAGCAGTGCGAATGTGCTCAGACACCACGCTGCCAGTGGAGAGGAGGGCCCTGGCACATTGTCTGAACAAGCCGATCGGCAGCTTAGAAGAACTTGTCACCTGTCACTAGGGTGACCAGATGTCCCGATTTTAAAGGGACAGTCCCGATTTTTGGCTCTTTTTCTTATATAGGCTCCTATTACCCCCCACCCCTGTCCCAATTTTTCACACTTGCTGTCTGGTCACCCTACCTGTCACTAACTGATTATCAGCTGCCGAGTCCCTGACAAAGTGCAGGCAGGAAAACAGCTGCACAGGGGATCCAGCGGAGGGGCAGAGACCATGGAGGAGGGTGCAGGGAGAAGAAGAGGGAACAGGGGTGCATCCTATGGGGAGGAAGACATGTTGCCCTCCTGTCGCGCTCCAATCCCCACTCCCACAGTGCAGCATGGCAGGTTCTGGAGAGAACCACATCCAAAAATCCCCCAGCCAGAGGGAGGGCCTCTAGATGCCGTAGGGAAAGTAAAGTGGGAAGACCCAGAGTTGAGGAGGAGGAAGGAAGTAGGACAGAGGAGAAGTGAGTGAGGAGAGAAGTAGGGGGACAGGAAAGGGGAAGGGAGGGGGAAAGGAAAACCTCTAAGGGAAGTGATGGACGGCGAGAGAGGATCTGAGAAGAGAGGGAGCCCAGGGCTACTGGGTAACTGAGGGCAAGGGGCAGGAGGGAAGGAGAGGCTGGGGAAGAAGTGGAAAATCTAGCTGCAGTGAAACTCTGGACTAATATGCTTGTCTCTGAATGGGTGATAGCTCCCCAGCGAGAGTCAGATCAGCCCCTGGCCATCTGCTGCAATTAACTGGAGCCAGGCTCTCTGGCCAGGAGTGGGCCTCAGTCCTTTTCCATTATCACTTCACTTCATTCAACCTTTCCTCACTGGCACACTGCCCCCTCCCTCCCTGTTCATTAACACATCGCATCTGAACCGAGACCAGAGACGAGCTGCGGGTGCATTAACTTGAAGAGCCTTATTGAAAGGGAGGTGAAGGGGAGAGAAGGAAGGGGGGAGGAGGTGGGGAGGGGTAGAGAGGGACACAAGAGGAGACAGGGAGAGGGGAAGAGGAAACAGAGAAGGTGGTGAAGAGAGTGGGAGGGAGAGGGGGGAGGGGAGTCCCACTTCTCAGGTGCTCGGAGAAAAAACAGAGCACAGAAATTAGTAATTTGCGGAGTGCACAGAACAACCATGAGGTAGATTGCGCAGATAAACGGTGGCTGCTTTGTTAAGTGTGTGGAGTGATGTGGTCTGTTGCTAAGGTTACCGCTTCCAAGGACAAGTTGAAATAATTCTTTACCTTTGTTCTGCGCTGGGTTGTCAATGTTGAAATTCCCATTCCACACGACTGTCAGCTCCACCGGCAGGCTGTTAATCTCCATCCCTTCATATGAATACTAAAAACAGGAGAGAAAAAACAAAACATCAGGCCCAGCGTGGGGGGCAGCCCCCACCATGAGCCCCAGACACGGGAAATGGCACCCTCTCCACACGCCACTGACTGTAGGGACTCCCACTGCTGAGCTCTCAGAGGGATGGTGACCAGCCATTCTCAGTGCAGGGAACTTCTCTCTCTCTCAATGTCGGATGGCCCTGAGGTGCTAGCAGTTAAGGGAACACCCCAGGAGTTCGGTGCATCTCTTAGGTGTGGCTTCCTGATTTTGCATGTATCTCTGAGGTGTGCTTTCTAGGTGTTGGGTTTATCTCTGAGGTGTACCTTGTAGCTGTTGGGTGTATTTGCTATTGAGTGCATCTCTGAGGTGTACCTTCAAGAGATTGGGTGTGCTTTCTTGTTGTTTCATATATCTTAGGGGTGTCCCGTCCAGTTATTGGATGTATCTCTGAGGCATTGGGTATATCTTTGAGATGTTGGGTATATATTCTATGGCTTTGGGTGTATCTCAGGCATTGCGTGTAACTCTGCCACGTTGGGTGTATCTCTGAGGTGTGTCTGCATGGGGCTTGGTGCTGAAATCAGCATAATCCCACAAAAATTAACCATATATCAGCTAGAGAAGACTTCTTCCCTTGCACCATCACAATCATTAGAATAGATTCAGACAATTATAGGCAGATCAGAAAGACAAGCCCAACAACCAAGCACTTGTTTTACTGTATTTTACAGAACTGCCCACTGTGCCACATCACTGGCATCTTAAGTTTGCATGGCATCTTCTACCTCAAAGAGACCGAAAATGTTTTACAAGCTGGGTGCAAAATGCAGCTACCTCTGGGGTGGAAGGTGGCAGCTGTTTAACAGTGCAGAGTAACACTACACAGCAGATCGGGATAGGATGTGAAGAATGCTGTACTGAGTTGATACTGGAAGGGGGATTTTAAGCAGACTACAACTACTAGGTCTGGAATTCTGCTAGGTCACAAAGGCTAACATCCCTACTCTTGAGACAAGGCTCATAGGATTTTTAATGGACACAAGTGGTGAGAATATGGGTTTCCTATCTCATTTAAAAGACCACACCTCAATGCCCCTGGTCCACATGCCTGCATGATTGCGGCCCTGTTTATTCAGAAGGAAAACCACTAGTGACCGAGTCACCAAGGCCACAGTGCATGGTACCGTCTGCTTTCCCACGGGGCTCCTCTCCCATCACCAGACTGCAGCAGCCCACCTGGAGCAAGGCAATTTGTGCAGAGAGCATGGTGTCCGTTCTTTACTTGTTAATTAAAGTTAAACTCAAACTTTGGCTGGGGGTGCCTTGAAACTTGTAAGCAAACCCAAAGTAACGACTTGGTCGCAGGGCTCTGGGATAGGAGTAAGAAGCTCTGCTCCTGACCCAGCTCTGCCCAGCACTCCCCTGGGAAAAAGCAAGCAAGGCATCTTAACTGGCCTGCTGGCTCCTAATTGGTTATTGTCCCTTCCTAACCCTTCTAGGACCTGAAGGGCTAAATTTTGTGGTACCCAGGCCTGAGTAGGTTTTTCTAGGCAGAGGCGTGTCAGGGCGCTGATGACTCTAGAGATCCCGTCACATGGACCCACTTCTAATTAGCTGCTGAGAACTGAGATTACAGCCCAGGGCACATAGCCCAGATCCTCACATATCTAGGTGCCTAACTCCCATTGATTACTTGTGGCTGTTCTTGAATCTCTGTGGTGCTGGTCCCTTGGCCACCCCCCTTGGGTCCATACTGCACTACTTTGTTGCTCGCACTGTTAAGGACTAGCCTGATGCTTTTGAGGGAGGCCTGTGAAGCAGAACCTGATGGTCAAACTGGGCGGAGCAGCAGCTTCCATTAGTATGATGGTTCCAGCGCCTACTCTTAAGAGGAGGGCAAGCTACTTTCGGAGATGAGAAAAGGGATTAAGAGCTGATCTGAACCTTCAAATCAAACTCAGTTGGGAACCGTTCCTGAGGTTTGAGTCACATTGGCTGCTTTCTCCCCTCAACCCGTTATTTTATGCTGCTTCTTGCACTTCCTGCGAGACAGGAAGCAGAACGGCTGACAACCCACGAAGAGCGGTGACGGATCCTGGGGCGCTTATTCCGGTTTTGCTTGGGCCAAACTCCCACTTGACGTCAATGGGAGTTTGTCTAGGTACAGACTGAACACAAAGTGAGTAAGGCCCCAGGATTTGGCCCGGGATATTTCTGGCCCACTCTAAAGCAGAGGAAAGGTGTGGAGACCCCACAAGATCACCCCCTCGCATGAGATTCCCAGCCTGACTTCCGGACCAAATGGCTGTGCGGAAGCCAAGGCTCTGAACCTTTTGCAGGTGGGTTCACCCGGGACTATGAACCGTCATGTAATTGCAGGGTAAAAGGTGTGATGATTTCTGCCCATTACAGCAGAGTTAGTGCTAGTTACATGGTAATTTCTTTCGGAGCAAGCTAAACGCAATTAGCCTGTAATCTGCAGGAACCTGTGATTACGATTTAGTTGCAAAGTATTTATGGGTAAGAGCTGTGTGGTTACCATGGAGGTAAAGCGCACTCCCAGGATAGCAATGCCCTGTACGGTATAGCTGCACCCACCAATCTGCTCCATATTAGCATTTTTATGACACTTCTCCGTGTCACTGGGAATAAACGGTGGGATAATGCAAAACAGCCTCTCGTCCAAACATTGATTTTCCACAGTGCACCCTTTCACCACAGCAAGGCCAGACCAGCCTGAGAGACAGGACTGCTGGACAGGGACACTGAGGAATGGATTCTCTGCACTTCTGTAGCATCTGCAGATCTCAAAGCACTTTACAAACACTAGTCAATTAAAGCTGGCAACACCCTATTGGATAGGTAGCTGCTAACGTCCCCATGTTACAGGGGAAACTGAGGCAAGGAGCGGTCACGTGATTTGCCCAGGGTCACACAGTGAGTAAGTACGAGCTGCGAAGAGAACTCGAGTCCTGGTGCCTAGGTCTGCGCTCTAACCACTAGACCACACTGGCCAGGCAAAGAGAAGCTGCACAGCAGCACACACCGTGCTTCTCTCCGTCAGCCCACTTTGAGGGACCCAGGAGATCTTGATAAGGGTCTGAACTCTGGAGCACTTTCCCAAACCTGTCAAAGTCCCCATCATCACTAACTGAACCCATGGATTAAATGGCAGAGGAAGCCCCTAAGTGCTAAAACAGCCGAGTGGTTAAAGCACACAGGTGAGAGCCGAGAAACCTGGGTTCTTCACATCCTGGTTCTGCTGCTGACTTGTGGGATCTTGGGCAAGTCACTTTGGTTCTCTGGGCCTCAAATTTCCCCACCTGTGAGATGGTGATAAAAATACTTCCCTGCCTCTTCGCACCATTGTAGGAATGAGTTAAAGCCAAGAAAGCCGTCGGAGATGGCACGATGGGATTCCTATCAGAAAAGATCACAGGGAAAGCCAATGAATGTATCATCTCCCCAGGTGAACTGGCTCCTTCTCATGGCAGGTCTTTAGTCTGCATACCCCCCCTCTGCTTGAATCAATGCTTTCTGCCCACATCGCTGCACGGGGAGATGCCCAGCCAGCTTCCAAAAGGAGCCTTCATCTTTACGAGACAGTGAAATGTGTCAATTTGTTCTGACTACACCCAGAGCCTGCTGCTCTGTCTGAGGCTGCCTTTGCAGACAATTGCCTGATGACAGAAAAGGACTCGCACCAGACAAATGAAAGCCAGTCGGAGGGAGGGGAGGCTTATTCCTCGAGCCGCGATGGCTGAAAGTGTATTGTTCATTGCGCAGGATGGTTCTAGGGAGGCAGAACTGTCCTCTGCTGCTCCCTCATGCCAATGAGATGCCTGCTGGAGCTTCGTCAGCTGCCGCAGCTCCAGTGTGAATGATCAGAAGCGTTCCTGGGCCGTATAGCACCGGGGAGCACTTTTAAACACGGGTATAGTCACATGCACCTTCTGCCTCAACAGATCATCTCCCTGTGCGTTCTGGGAGTTAGCACTGCAGAGCCAGCCCAGTAGGGAACAACCAGCTGATCCCATCCTGCCTCACCTGGAGCCTTCCATCCGCTGAGGATGTCAGTGCTAGCAGCAAGAACCCAGCTGGCTTTTTAGATCTTGGGCTGTTTGCGGCACTGCAAGTTGCGGTGGGGATGACATTTTTAACTTGTTAACTCAGCAGAGTTGATCTGCAACTGGAGTCTGCTCAGAGGGAATAAACAATAGGATTCACAGATCTCTCTTGGCAACACTCCGACTCTGCCAGTCTGCACCCACGGAGGATCTGAGCCCAAGGTTGCTCATCTTACTGTCACTGTCCTGGGTTTGAAGTCTGTTCTCAAGGGGGTAGATACCTTTTGGGACAAAGCAATTCACAGAGCAAAACAAAAACCACAACACTCTTGGTCCTGCTTTCCTGGTTTGACTTGGAGTCACAAGCTCACTGAGGTCCCAGTCCAAAGCTCACTGGAGTCACTGGGAGTCTGTCCATTGGCCCTAAGAACATGCATTGAGTATGTTGGCAGATAAAGAGAAGGGCCTCTCAGTCTCTGGGATCTGTGGTGGAGAGGCAAGGTTCCTGTGGTCTGGAAAACTCAGAGCATCAGGGTTTGTGTCTGTATACTGCTTAGTGCAGCTTTCCCAGGGTATTACACAGGGTCTATCCTTCCCTGGCTATGCACCGGTGACTCCCATTGACACGGAGCAGAACTGACCCCAAAGGGACTGTCCTCTACTAAATAGAGAACGCCTGAAGAAGGCCCCTTGTAGGCCCAGAAGTTTGTTGGAAGCAATCTGGTGGGCCAATACAAAGGGGTCGTATTAGCTGCAGGTAAGCACCTGACAGAATCAGAGTTAGCACATTCAGTGTTCCCAGCCCTCTCTCGCCTCCAGACACTATAACAGCCATGCCCGCTTCATGGGCACTTGGAGAGTGCAGCAGGTGCACAGTGCCACTTGGCTCTGCTGCACTCAGGGAACATGTTACAACCGCGCATCAGAGGCTGCACTGCCCTCCCGTTAATTCCAAGTGCTGCCTCTCTTTGACAAAAACAACAAAGAGTCTGGTGGCACCTTAAAGACTAACAGATTTATTTGGGCATAAGCTTTCGTGAGTAAAAACCTCACTTCTTCAATGATTTGGCTCTGGCTATCCCAGAGACCACCTCTTTCTTTGCACACAGAGGTTCAGCATTAGGCCCGGGCCCCACTTATGTCCCACCTGAGCCCTATTTTGCATGAGACTGATGGTGCAGTTCCAGCTAGGACACCCCAGACACTGGATTGGTATATTCAGTGCATTCTCAGTGGCAGGCTCTGGAGTTTGCTCACAGCCCCCTGCGTCTGTTAACCTTCCATTTGCCAGGGACAATTTGCCCCTGTAAAATCGATATCGGGAAAGGTGGGCTGGCAAAAATTAACCATGGATGCAAATCTCAGCCTTTCCGCCTCTAACAACCAGAGCCACAACCACAGGTCGAATGTGGGTGCAGAACAACAAGCACAAATTGTAGAGGCTCAAATTGCACCTGCAAAAGAGAGGCTGCCCTTTCACTCAATGCTCACGAGCTGATGAAGGGCTGCCAGAGGAAGCTATTTGCAGCGCATAAGAAGTTTGATCAGTCCTACAAACTCCAGAAACTATATATAGGGAGGGATAGCTCAGTGGTTTGAGCATTGGCCTGCTAAACCCAGGGTTGTGAGTTCAATCCTTGAGAGGGCCACTTAGGGGGATCTGGGGCAAAAATCAGTACTTGGTCCTGCTAGTGAAGGCAGGGGGCTGGACTCAATGACCTTTCAGGGTCCCTTCCAGTTCTATGAGATAGGTATATCTCCATATTTATATATGCTTGAGTACCATCTATTGGCTCTTTATCTGCTATTTACATATACACAGATAGAGAACAGCCCTGTGATATATACCGAATAACTTCTGGCCACAGTCCCTCTACATAGCTTAAATCCTTAAGCCACAAGGCACTCTACGCAGAATGGCTGTTTGATGCAGGGATGGTTAAACTCTCCGATTATTGCTGTGTCTAGAGAGAGGCTGGGAGTAGAACAGTAAAATCAAGTCTATCGCTACATAGCAGAACTTTACAAACGTTAACTGTTTAATCCACAAAGCCCCTCTCGTTTTCTAGATGGGGAAACCAAAGTGAAGAGACTTGCCCAAGGTTACACACACAAGCAGTGGCAGAGATGGGATGAGAAATTGGTGTTCCTGCCTACTATTCCCAGACACCATTCACTAGCCCCCACTGCCTCTGTCGCCGAAATGCAATCGGAAAAAAAGCTCCAGCATTTGCAGCTAGGAAAGAGTGTGCCACAAACTAAAGTTACGTCGTTCACCAAATGCAGAAGATAAGAACGGCCATAGTGGGTCAGACCAATGGTCCATCTAGCCCCGTATCCGGTCTTCCGACAGTGGCCAATGCCAGGTGCCCCAGAGAGAATGAACAGAACAGAGCAATGTATCGAGTGATCCAGCCCCGCCATTCAGTCCCAGCCTCTGGCAGTCAGAGGTTTAGGGACACTCAGAGCATGGGGTTGCATCCCTGACCATCTCATCTAATAGCCATTGATGGACCTGTCCTCCATGAACTTCTCTCATTCTTTTCTTAACCCAATTATACTTTTAGCCTTCACAACATCCCCGGCAATGCAGGTTGATTGGGTGTTGAGTGAAGAAGTACCGGTACTTCCTTTTGTTTCTTTTAAACCTGCTGCCTATTCATTTCATTGAGTGACTCCTGGTTCTGGTGTTATGGGAAGGGGTAAATAACACTTCCTTGTTCACTTTCTCCACACCAGTCATGATTTTAAGGACCTCTATCCTATCCCGCCTTCATCCTCTCTTTTTTAAGCCAAACAGTCCCAGTCTTTTTAATCTCTCCTCCGAGGGAAGCTGTTCCATACCCTTAATTATTTTTGTTGCCCTTCTTTGTCTTTTCCTATTCTAATACATCTTTTTTTGAGATGAGGTGAGCAGAACTCCATGCAGTATTCAAGGTGTGGGCATATCATGGATTTATATAGTGGCATTATGATATTTTCATGAGATGCAGTGTGGGGAGGTGTGTATATGGGGGGGAACAGGGCACAAATGGATCTTTAACAGGGTCCATATGGCACCCGTCTTGATTTAACATCTGGTTTCCGTGACTGCTTTACACATTTCTGTGTAAACCTAGACTGAGCCTGGAGCTATGAAACCTCGACAGATTCTGTGGGGATTTTATTACCACAAGTATCCTACTCTGAAACCTTAATTAAAAAGCCAACATCAGTCTAGCAGACTTATGAGACTGCATATTTCCACAGAGCCAGGCATGAGCAGTTAGGGAACCAAACACCTGGCTTGCATGGAGAAAGATCAAAGGTCAAGATCACAGGAGATATCCCATTTGTGGCCAGCCTCAGACCAGCACACCCAGGGCAATGCCATGAGGCCAAAGTGTTTCATCACCTCTCCATTCGAGGCTTGGCCTCCACAGGGAGCAGGAAACATCCCCAGGAAGGCTGCACTGTACTGTGATTTTAGTACTTGCTCTTGTATCCCCTGAGTGTGGTAAGAAAGAGGGAGGGTGTCCTTGTGGTGAAGGCTCTGGGCTGAGATTCCAGAAACCTGTGTCTGGCTCTGCCACAGACTACCTGTGTGACCTTGAGCAAGTCATTTAGCCTGTCTCTGCCTCAGTTCCCCACCCATAAATCAAGGATAGTAACCCTTCTGTTCTCCCACCTTGGTCTGTCTGGTCTATGTAGATCCCAGCATCTAGCACAGGGGGGTCCTGATCTTCGCTGGGCCTTCTAGGTGCTACTTTAATATATGCAAATAATTATTAATTCTGAATTAAGATATGTCTGAGTGCCCAACCCCCTGCCCATCTTTGATTTACACATCAGAGAGCAGTTCTAATGTCTCCCACTCTCTCTCTCTCTCTCTGTGCCACCCAGTCAACCACTCCTGAGCTCATTCGACTCAAGTGCAATAAGTTCCCATGAGGGCAGCTCATCCTCACTCGGTGTGGAGCTACACAGAGGTCTCCAGCATGCAGCACTGACAGGGAATGAACTGCCAAGGATCAGTCCATGCAGCTGGTGAGTGCTGGGGCCAGCCAGGGGCGGCAGATCAAACCGAGTGGGCGTGTGTACCTAGATCACAGGAGTTAGTGATGGCAAAGACCTTCCTGGTCCCCCAGTCCATCTCTCACCCGCCTGCTAGCTGCCTGCACATGATGCGTGCTGAGAGCTTTGGCCAGTCTAGCTTCAAATGACTGCAAGCGGCGCGGCTCCCACTGCTTCCCACAGGGGAGACTGTTCTGCGCGCTAACAGATCTCACCGTTACGGCCGTTCTTCCTGATCGGTTTTTTTTCCCCCCCAACACTCCTCCTAAACGCTCCTTGCTTTCATCCCCTCGCTCTTGGGCCAGCCTGGCTGCAGCACACGGAATAAGAAGTGCAATATGTAATGGCAGGCAGGGTCTGTCTGGGTGATAATTGCATGCCTTGGGTGCTGTGATGGAGCGCGAGGCCCAGGCTGAGAGGCTCAAACCACCTGACAAGAGCAATAATTGCTCCGAAATGCACTGCCTGGCGTGACTTATTGCAGTTATTAAATGAAATATTGCCACGAAGGCCAGAAAACAAGGCAGAGCTGGACTCAGCCTTCCAGTGCCGGAGGTGCGTACAACATCACTGACAGCCACTCAGAGAGGCTGATCCCCTCCCAGTGGCCTCAGGACATTGCTTAATTGAAGTTGTAACTATTTAAAACGAGAGGGCCTGATTCTGATCTCAGCTGCCCCAGTGTAAATCCAGAGTAACTCCACGAGGCCAGTAGAGTAAGGGCTCGATTCTGATCTCAGCTACTCCAGTGTAAATCCTAAGCAGCTCCCATGACTTCAAGAGAGTTACTCCCAGTTTACCAGCATAACTGAGATCAGAAATTGGGCCTAGCATTTCTTTTTCTGTGTTGAAGAGCTAGTGGGGCTGGGTAAGGACAGGGCTTACTGGGAGAAATAAGGGGTTTGGCTAAAGCATGCCGCACCTTAGCGGTTCTGGACTGCTGCCAGAGCCTGTAGAGGGACGGTTGTAGCAGGGTGCAGGTTAGCTCAATCCCTGGGGCTGCTCTAGCTTATGCCTGGGACCATACTGGTTCCCAGAAGGCAACAGAATCTGGGAGGCATAAGGGTGGACTAAACCCACCTCCTTTGCTCCTGTGTTGAGATCAGCTCGGCTGGAATGGAGAATCTGGCAGCACCGGCAAAGGCAGATCCAGTCCCTGCCCTGAAGAGCTCAGTTCCCAGGGACTGACGGCGAAGTAACGAACCCCATCAGCACAAGGGACGCCCGGGGGGCCCTCGAGACAGTCCCAGCAAGGAAGCCAAGGCCTGAAAGGGCCATGCGGATGGAATGTCATTTTCACCCGGAGAGGGGTCGCTGTAGACACACAGAGGGGCATATGGGGGAAGCTTGCCCTGCTGCTCCCCATGCCCATGTAAGGTATCTCAAACTGGGCCCCCCTAAAATGGAGATACTCTAAGTCACTGGGCACATTTGAAAATCCTGACCTTCATCTCCGGGGCTGCCAATCCAGCACCGGATTCACTGTATCTATATCCAGACTGATACTGAACCATCTAATAGTGTCCCTGGGAATTCGCGGCGTAGACTAGCTGGCTGCTTTCTCTCCCCACTACAGCTTTATGGCCAGCTATAAAGACCTTAGCAGATCCCTATAATATTCCTCTTAACTTCCGGCTTTCACTCACATGAAAGGAAATGGAAGGTGTTTAATGGGCTCTTCATTTTTCAAACCACAAATTTCTGCAAAATCCTGAACTCAAGCGCTCCCCAGTAATGGAAGCAGGGGGACAAACAGGGGCTTTGATGGGGAAATGCTCATTTGTAACTGATCATAAAATGCGGTTAACGGCCTATAACCTTCAACATGCTGCTTAATGCCACAGAATACTGCCTGAGTTTGAGCGCTGGAGCTGGGGTGAAGTGGCTGATGCCTGTAATTAGGCCTTTGAGTAATAAATCATCAAACAACAACAATAATAATATAGCAAAATCTATACATGAAATCACCCTGCCTGGGCAACCTCTGCCTTGAAAGACCCTTCCACACTCTCACACACTGCTGGAAAACCAGCTTCAGTAAGAAACCACGTTCGGCTGTTCCTCCCATGTTCCTCACATCCACCCTGTGCAGCAGGGCAGAGTTAGTAATCCTGGGTCACACAGGGAGGAAATTTAGCGCACAGAGGAAAATGACTTGCCCAAAGTCACACCGTAATCACTGGCAGGGTGAGGTTGTGATTCTAACCATTCCACACCACTTCTCGCTCTGGGCCCGTTAACGCTCCCAGTTCTTTGTCTGCCCGTCTATCTGGGTTCTCATTTGGCCCCATCATGGCGGTACTGACTGTGTTAACCTTGATTCTTCCCGTTACGGTGTGAAATATTCTCCCTTTACAGCTGCTGCTTTGGCTTCCAAGTGATGGCCCTTCCGAACAAATGTTTCATCTATTTGGCTTCTCCTTCAGGACAAACTGAGCATGTCAGGATACTCATGACTAGTGGAGGAGGGGACTAGGGGTTAGGACTGAGTTCAAGTCTTGGCACTGCCGTTCACCTGCTGGTTGACCTTGGGCAAGGCCCGTCAGTCTGTGCCTCAGTTTCCCCATTTGTAAACCGGAGATGATGATCCCTCCCTGATAGGGGGTTGTGAGGCTCAATTAACTCATGTCTATACAGCTCTTTGAGATCATTGGGTAGAAGATACTGCAGAAGTGCTCTGGATTATAACACTAGGGTAATAACTTGGCATTGTGGTGAAATGGGCAGGGCTGGGAGATGTGATAGGTTAGGACGGGAACCACAGGGGCGGCTGCATGAGAGCTGAAGAGACCCGACAGAGCAGTGGACATCAGCCCAGCATTGCTACAACAAGGGGCGCCGCAAATCGGGATTGAAGTGCATTGGCCGAGTCGCGTGCAGCACCCAGCACTGTAATGCCAAGGGGAGTAGAAGGACGGGATTGACGCACTGGAATTAGCTGTGCGTGATGCCCCAGGACTCTAAAAGCAGCGGATCTAGTCATAACACCTAGCTTTGATGTAGCACTTTTCATTGCTAGATCTCCAAGCACCTCACCACCTTTAATGGATTCCGCCTCACACCCCGCAGGGGAGCAGGGAGGTGCTAGTAGTACCCCGTTACAGAGGGAGAACTGAAGCAGAGAGGGTGGGCTTCACAAAGGGAGTCAGGGGCCATTGAAATCAATGGGAGATAGGAGCCTAACTACTATTGGGAATCTGGGCCTAAGTGACTTGCCTTGGGCCACACTGGCAGCCTCTGGCAGAACAGAGAACCGAACCCGGGTCTCTTAAGTCTTAGGCTAAGGTCCTAATGACTGGACTGAGGTGCATTGGCAGGGCTATGCGGGAAGCCCAGAGCTGGACTGGCAGGGGGGGCTTCAGCCCCGGATCAAAGTGCAGTAGCAGTTGTGCGAGGACAGCCTGAGCAGCTTCCTCCCAGGCGTTAGCCGGCACTTCCCCGTGATCTCCAGCCGGGCCACGGGAACTGTGAAGCGTGGCTCCCACTCCTGGGAATGAGGGTGAGGAGCGCGCTGTGGTGTCGGTGAGGGGCCCATCTGCAGTGGTACGTGTGGGGCTGATCTGAGGACAGCTTGTTCCCTGCAGTAAACAGGGATGGAAACTAGGAATTTGTCACCTTCCTTCAGGGTTCCCACCAGGCCAATACTGCGGGGCTCCTTCCCCTCACCCCCCCCCCACACACCCTGCAAAGGGCCCGCCCGTGGGACTCCCTCACCGAGGTGTTCTGGCACTGCACGCTGGAGCTGTTAAACCTCAGGGCGGGGACCCGCTGCTCGTTGCCCTGGATAGTCAGGATACACTCATAGCCCCGCTGCCCCGACTGCGGCTGTGGCAGGTTCTTGGCTTTCAGGGTGATTGGCTTGATCACTTCCACCGGCACCAGGATCTTGTCTGCCTGGAGCAACTGAGGACAGTCCTGGGGGGAGAGAAGAAAACATGCCAAGCCAGTTAGTAGGAGTTCCATGCCCCACCCTGAGTCCTGCTGTGCTCTACATATACCTCCCAATACCCCCTCACTCCCCCCTCCCCACACTGCAGGCTTGGCCTATGAGGCCTGGAAGAAGCTCCCTATGGAACTCCTCAGTGCCTGTGCCTTAATCAGCTGGTGGGAAACTTCTATAAAGAGTCCCTCTCCGCTTGGACTCAGCATTGCTCCATTGCCAAGGCACTGAACGAGAAAGGTTGGGTGTAGGCACAAAGCACCACCACCCTCACTAGCCAACGAACACGCAGTAGAAAAGCTGGTTCCAGCTAGACATGGGATCACGCCACAAAATGTAAGTGCCTTAAATTTGGAGGTGTTGAGATCAGGGGTTCAGGCTTCACTTACCACAAGGGGAAGGACGAATAAGGGACGAATCAAAACCCTGGATCCAAATATCCTGAAATGTTGGGAATGATCAGCGCTGGAAGGGAATCTGATGGCTCAGGCCCATCTAGGAGGCTCTGTAGACCAGCCCCCAACAGATGGGCTGTCCCTGCCTTTCAGAGGGGGAAGGAATATAAGCCTCGTCAATTCTTTGGGGACACTGGGAAGGCAGTATGGATCAAAGGGTCTCTGTGAGCATAAGACCTGCTCAACACACACACACACACAAGGAATTAACGGCGTGCAATTAAACTGATTTAGCTAACCCAGCGCAACTCTGCAGGTGGGCACTTTACCTGAGTTTAAACCTTAGCCATCGCCAGCTAAACCAAAACGAGCCAGGTTCAACACCCATGCGGAGTGTCCCCATACAAAGTTAGACCAGTTACCTACAGCTGTTTAACGTCACACTTTTAGTTAACAACTTCTGTATGCAGACGAGGCCTGAGAGATTATCATCAGGGATCTCTCACTGCACTGCCCCCAATCCTTCACACCACCTGCCCTCTGCCGGGGTCAGAGCACCATAGGGCAGAGTCTGCTACATCAAGCACACCGTGCAATCCGTTTCACTTTGTCTTGCTTGTTCACACAAAAAGCACCCGAGAATATAATCTTTATAATCTATACAGGCAAATGCAGGTGAACCATGTATGTCCCTAGGCTATTGTGTAGGTGGCATGTAGGGGCGCGGGAGGGGGAGGTTTAGAATGACTGATGTAGGAGTGGGGAGGAAACTGGAGGGCATGACAGTGGGATTTATGGCTTGAGAGAGTCTGGGAACTTGTTCCTGAGGTGCCGGGAGTATCTTACAGAGGCAAATATCTAAGGAAGATGGAGAAATGGATTCGACATGTAACGTTGGCACCTATACCAGCTAGGAATAGAACGACGAGGGACATCAGTGGTCACACTGCAGTATGAGCTGATTCTCTACTGGGGTCAGGAAGATATCCCAGCCACACCCACCACATGGGATAAGTTAGATGCGTTAAGGTGTGTGGGGGGTTCACCCCTGCCCCTGAAGCATCGGCAGTTGGCCATTGTCTGAGTGGGGACACTGGACCGGATAGTCCATTGATCTGTCCTGACATTGCCACCTGTGTGCACCTACATCTACGCTATGTTACTAAGAGCCTCAGAAAAGCTGCTGCCAAGAGATGAAGTGATGCGTGTCTGCCAGGGACTCCCCAGATAGCCAGCACAGCTGAGGAGAGGCTGGACGTGACCACCAGGGAAGCGGCCTCCCGGTTCAGACATTGCCTGCCTCCGGCAAAACCTGCTCTCCCCCCAGACAAGCCCCCTTCCACCTTTGCGGAGTTGCCCCCGGGGATACAGGGGTGAATCCATTCAGGGAAAGCAATGGCACTGTTAAGAGTAATGGATTCTCGATGCGGGAACAGCCACGCTGCCTTCAACGAGGCTTTGCCAAGGCTGAGTTCCATACAGGCTTGAATGGACTTAGCACCGTGGCAGGGCTGGGACAACTTCCCCTAGCCATCCCTGACAGGAATGCATCCGGCCCAGCCTTGAACAAAAGGCCAATCTGGCAGCACTAAGGGCTATACTGTTGCCTGTGCCAACTGGAGGAGGATTTTCTCAGTATTATGGCTCCACGCCACCCTCACCGGAGCCTCCAAAGCAGGTAGCACCTCACCTCAGGCCTGGCCCAAGGGCTAAACTGCTACTCAGTGGGAGTGAGGCAGAGGCCAGCCCAATGTTATAGAGATCAACAGAAAGGCAGATGGTTGTGGGGGCAGGTGGAATGGAAATGGGGAGGCTCCCAGAGTGAGTGGGCCCCAGTCATGGCTCAATTTTGCAGAGACTCGGGGATGAAGATACCTGTTCGTTTGGATCCACATGGGGTTCACTACAGTTACAAATCCAAAATCTCAAACAGAAATGCCACCAGAATCCATGAGGGCCACCATGTTTCTGGTGAGAATCATTCGGCCTTGCACAGTTCTCATGGTCTCAATGCAAATTCCCTCAGCAGGCCCCAGGTTTGCTCGAAAGCAGGTGCCCACTCAGCGATCACATCAGTGAACACGGTGTCCGAGTTTAAACTCTGTAAGGGAGCCAGGCACCGGGCGCGCGCTGCATCACTTCCAATTTGATTGCTAGCCATGCTGCTTGGCTTTCATTGCACAGAGTGCCTGCCTCCAAAGGCGACTGAAAGCCCTGGTTTTCTCCCTGCCTCAGTAGGGGCTCGGCACTCCAGCCAGGGTCACCTGTGGCGAAGCTTCCCATAGAACACATCCCAAACTCACCCCCCACTCCTGCACCACCCAGAAACCCACCCAAGTGACGGCTTCTGCCTCCAGGTACAGGGCCGCAAGTGGGGACACATTTACACAGCAAAACCTTGGGGCAGAATGGTGAGCAAACCCTATCTGCCACTGGGGCGGGGCATTCTCTTGACCTACATCAAATATAAAGGCCTAAGAATGAGATGGGAGGCTGGGGGGGGGGGGGGGGAAGATATTACCTGGGAGTCACTCCAAGCCCCAAAGACTGAATTTTCTTGTTTCCCTTTATCCCGGTCCCCACCCTCCTGCCGCCGCCACCGCCAACCGCTCCCCACAAGCACCGTAACCTTTCTGATAACACTTGTTTCGAGTTCATTAACAAGCGGTGGTTGCGGCAGCCCCAATAAAGGACTCGTTTGCATATAAAAAGGTTTGCGGCTCTGTTAGGAAGTTCATTATAGATAATTGGAGAGGCGAGCGCCATAAAGAGGAAATTCTCACAATGTGGCTTTATCTGATTGACCTAATGTTCTTTCTAATTGAAATTTAAAAAGGCAATTTCTTTGGATGATGTACAGTACAAAGCCAGGGCGCTCAGTCCTGGCCCCGGGTTCGAATCTGCCTCCAACACTTACTTTGTACGAAGGGTCAGGAGGAACTAGCTAAATAACCCTGATCCCGAAGATACTCTGCGGGAATTAGCTATGGGTGTTTGCTCAGGCCTGTACCATTAAAGGGAAGAAGTCTGCCTGCTAGCGGCAGGGGGATTCACGAAAGTGAGACGCACACTATCATGGACACTACATTTGTTCTTCCTTTGTTGTTTTCCTTAATCTGAAATACATGTCACTTAGGCTGGAAAAGCACCTCTTGCCCTGTGTGTATGGAAACCATAACAGACCCACCCTGAACGACTGAAGCATGTAAGGGCCTGATCCCACGACCGCTGATTAGTAATTAACGGGAGTCTTTCCGCTGTCTCCAATGGGAGTTGGATCAGATTCCAAGGGAACAAAACAACTAATCTCATTTATACAAGGCACGCGTTACAGAGTGGATTCCTGTTAATGTATTTAACTTGTGGAGTTTAATTCTATCATTTTGTGTAACTCTTTATATTAAGCTAATAAGCACACACTCAAAGCTCGTAATTCGCCTGTTGGCACAGACTCCCACTGCAAATGGCTGAATTTTGCCAGTTAGCAGGTCAGTGAACAGAGAATAAAACAACCAAGGATGCTACAGCATGAAATAGACGCCTCATTTTGTCAATGGTGGTTTAGTTTTCACTATTTATAAATCCTTGTAGTATGCTCTATAGCTTCAAAAATAACAACGTCTTATATAAGAACAGCCACATTGGGTCAGACCAATAGTCCCTCCAGCCCAGTATCCTGTCTTCCGACAGTGCCCAGTGCCAGATGCTTCAGAGGGAATGAACAGAACGGCAATTTCAAGTGATCCATCCCCTAACGTCCCGTCCCAGCATCTGGCAGTCAGAGGTTTAGGGACACCCACAGCATGGGGTTGCATTTCTGACCACCTTGGCTAATAGCCATTGACGGACAGATCCTCCTGGAACGTCTCTAATTCTTTTTTGATCCCTGTTATACTTTTGGCCTTCATATCTCCTGACAACGAGTTCCACAGGTTGACTGTGCGTTGTGTGAAGAAGTACTTCCTTAAGTTTGTTTTAAACCTGCGGCCTATTAATTTCATCAGATGATTCGCAGTTTGTGTGTTATGTGAAGGGATAAATAACACTTCCCTATTCACTTTCTTCACACCTTTCATGCTTGTATAGCCCTCTATCATATCCCCCCCATAGTCATCTCTTTTCTAAACTGAATAGTTCCAGCCTTTTTAATCTCTCCTCATATGGAAGCTGCTCCACTTCATGCTCCTAATCATTTTTGTTGCTCTTATCTGCACCTTTTCCAATTCTAATATATCTTTTTTGAGATGGGGCGACCAGAACTGCACTCAGTATTCCAGATGTGGGCATGCCATGGATTTATACAGTGGCATTATGATATTTTCTGTTTTATTGTCTATCCTTTTCCTAATGGTTCCTAACATTGTTAGCATTTTTGACTGCCACTGCACATTGAGCAGATGTTTTCAGAGAACTCTCCACAAGGACTCCAAGAGCTCTTTCTTGAGTGGTAACAGCTAATTTGCCCCTAATTTTATATGTATAGTTGGGATTATTTTTTTCCAACATGCATTACTTTGCATTTATCAATATTGAATTTCATCTGCCATTTTGTCACCCAGCCACCCAGTTCAGTGAGATCCCTTTGTAGATCTTCACAGTCAGCTTGGACTTAACTATCTTGAGTAATTTTGTATCATCCACAAACTTTGCCACCTCACTGTTCACCCCCTTTTCCAGATCATTTATGAATATGTTGAACAGCACAGGTCCCACTATGTACCTCTCTCCATTCTGAAAACGGATTGTTTATTCCTTCCCTTTGTTTCCTATCTTTTAACCAGTTACTGATCCATGAGAGGACCTTCCTTCTTGTCCCATGACTGCTTAGTTTGCTTAAGTACCTTTGGTGAAGGACATTGTCAAAGTCTTTCTGAAAGTCCAAGTACATTATATCCACTGGATCCCACTGGTCCATAAGTCTTGGCAATATGAGACTTCTATCTATCTTCTAATATGGGCCTCACCACTATAGTATCTGAATGACCCCTCTACAGGAGCTTCTGTTAAAACTTTGCTGAGAGATGGAGAGAGATCTCCAATTTTGTGCAGACCATGATGGATGTGGCTTAACAGAGAGCAGATGAGTGACTTTCTTCTGCATGTTTGCATCTATACACATTAATGAAGTTTTGACACCTCACCAGAACGCTGTTCCACCAGAGCTAGGATCTAGCCAGGATTTGGGTTGATCCCCTTCCTCTTATGAAAAGCATTTGGGGATCTTTAATGGCCACATATGATCAGAACCTTCGTTTTAAGTGTCATGACCAAATTGTTCCATTTTCTGGACACTAAAGGGGAGAAATTTGTTTAACTATTTTAAATTCCAGGTATTTTAAATGGGAAAAGGTACCGCATCCATAAGGTTGGCCACATACATGCATCTCTCAATGTCCTCGCTGTGTCCCTGGGTTCCCGGTTTGGGAGAGGCAAAACCACATACCTTCACCTCTACCATCTAGTCTCACACAAAGCATTCAGGTGATGAAAGCTCCACATCTCCCCTCCATTCTCTCTCTGCTCTTCTCCCCCCATTGCACAGCTCTTCTGCAGTGAGATTCAAGCAGAGGTGCCATTTAAAGCCCAGCACCAATGGGTGAGAAACAGGCTAATACAAACATCATGTGGATTACGAGGATCAGCATCAGTGTTGGTACTAATTGGCTTGACACCCTCACTGGGAGACTCAGCAGGCACTGGTATCCATTTACCAGTGATATGTGCATTGGAGAGAGTCCGGCAAATGACAAGACAGACAGAGCTAGATCTTCATCCCCCATTTGGATTACCAAAACCTCTTCCTTTCTAGCTTCAACTCCATACAAGACACAGCCACTAAGAGCAACTGCCTTGGCTATCCAACTGACCACAACACCCTGCCTTTTGACTCTATCCACCAGCTCCTTCTTCTCCAGTATGTCACATTCAGATTTTTTTTCTTCACAGTCAAGGCCATGCATAGCCTTGCCCCTCCTGACTGAGTTGACCTGGTCCCTCATCAGTCCTACCCATCCGCTCTGCCAGGGCCGCCATCCTCAATGCCCTGTTTGTCCAGTCCTCCCACAGCCATCTTTATGCTTTGTTCACTCCATCTCCTATAACTGGAATCCCCCTGCTGGACTGATACCTCTGGCCACCATCACCAGACCCTCTTCATTCAAACACCACAAGACCCAATGCCCAGGAGAAATGAGACAAAGACATTTATCTAGCGCATACAGTTGGAAAAAATAAATCTCGGCTCCAACAGGCTGTATATTAGCTTTGGCTGGATGATTGCACATATTCATTGATGATGCCTATCCCTGCCCTCCCACCTCATGTCACTGCTGAAATGAGATAGTAAGTGTCATAGGGCCACCCTGTGACTGTAAGCTCTTAGGGGCAGGGACCATGTCTTCAAAACTATACTGTGCAGAACATGGTTAACGAATGCTGTGCCAGTGGAAAGGGCTGGATTGACAGTGCTGAAAACAGATGTCTTTTACTCAGAGAACAACTACAGCATGGAGATGCTATGGTGATGGGCACAGGATAGCTGGATAGAGAGGGATTTTTGCCATTGATTTCAATGGAGCTAGGATTTCACCCAGAGAGAGAGAGGGAGAAGGAGATGCCAACGGCTGGATGGGCCATTCACTGATCTCCCCTCTCCAGTACTGGGGTTACAACAGCACCAATGCAGAAGGGGCCCTGCCCCCTGCTCCACCCCAAGGCCCTGCCCCTGCTTGGCCTCTTCCCCCAAGGCCTCACTTGCCCCTTTCTGCCCCCTCATGCGAGTGGTGGTGGGAGCGTTGGGAGGAAGAGGCTGAGCGGGGGCGGGGCCTCAGGCAGAGTAAGGGCGAAGCCTTGGGGAGAAGAGCCCAAGCAGGGACATGGCCTCAGTGTGGGCGGAGCAGGGAGTGGGGCCATGGTCTGGGCACTGGGACCCACGAAAGATTAATCCGGCCCTGCCCCTCTCATCCTTAAAGCTCATCCTTCCAAGTCAGGACTGAGATAGTGGGAAGGCAGAGCAGGGGAAGTTTTCCTTGTATTGACCCACAATACAGGTACAGCATGGGAAAACACAAGGCTTCAGTCTGTAGGGCTGGCAATCTGGCACCTTTAGACCCCTTTAAAAACACACAGCCACTCTCCCCCCAAAATCCCAGTGGAATAAACCAGTGCACGTGGGTGAAGCAATAAGCCATCTCTGTACACGGGGCAGGTGGACATGGTTGATTTACAGGGCACACTATGTTTACATTATTACACCACTAATTCTTATTGCTGTAAAATTAAATTTAAAATTTACAGGAAGGGTATCGGGGAACGTTATTAGGTTATAAAGTGGAATCAGGTCAATGCTTTGCCAGCAGGATTCCAGGCTTCATAAATTTCTGGATATACATCCTCCAAATTTACATCGGCACTGGCAGCAATCAAACTGGCTACGAAAAGCTCAAGTGGCCAAAGAATTGTTGAATGCACCGTATATTTTATCTGTATTTCCGAGGTTTATAATGCCATTAGAGTGACTGAGGGAGAGCAAAAGTAATAATATATAAAGAAAATGCCCATAACCTTAAAGGCAGCTGATGAGGAGAAGGCAGTGGGATTTATGGAAAGTGTAAACATCTGCAGAGATAATTGAGGACTGGCATAACTGTGGCGACCAGCAACTCTATCTTAGTTAAGGGTCTGTCAGGGATTCCATTACAAAGACCAGGTCTGTGTCCTTAGACATTGAATGCGAGTTTGGTTTTGCGTTAAAAGCCAGCTCAGCCCCCGAAGCCGTACGGGGTGCGCCCCTGGCGTTTCAGGGCATACACCACATCCATCGCCATCACCGTCTTCCGCTTGGCGTAAGTCACCGCATCGCGGATCACGTTCTCCAGGAAAACCTTCAGCACCCTGCAGGTCTCTTATAGATCAGCCCCGAGATGTGCTTCATGCCGCCGCGGTGAGCCAAGCGGCAGATCGCAGACTTCGTAATGCCCTGGATGTTGTCACGTAAGACCTTGTGGTGCCTCTTAACACCTCCCTTACCCAGCCCCTTTTTGCCCTTGCCACGACCGGATAGGTTTAGTGCTCGGGAAAGGTGCCTGCCTGACAGCCCTGGAGACTAGTCCTCTAGCCGCAGAACAAGTACTTGTCCAGTGCCGGCTTTGTCTACTGTGTTATAGCACTATGTGCCAATTGTGACCTGGAGTGACTACCACACTAGGCGCTGCAAAACTGGGGTGGAAAGACAGAAAATAAATTCAGGCTTCATAGTCCATTGTTTGGCCTTTGTGTCGTGACAGCCAGAGAGGTGTGAGGATATATGATGGTGGTTGCAGTGATGTGGGCCCCCCTGCACCAGGAACTACATTAAGCCCACCTCATTTCACACAGGTCACTAACAGTGCATGTTATCCACTCTCTTCATCCCCCTCCTTAGCCCTAGGTTCCTCTCAATACTGCAGCCAGCTGGCACTTTGTCAAAGTGTGTGTGAGCACGTGGGGGTGTCTCCAATGGCAATGGCCTCACACGGTGGCAGTCTCCTCTCCTTCCTGATTGTGTCAGATCGAGTGCTCCCTTCATCCTCACCCTAGGGCCTGGAGCACTGGCTCTTCTCCCTGCTCCTCCCTGGGGAACATGTGGTGCTCACAGCACCATGTTCCCAGCCCCTCCCATCCTGGGCAACAAAGACGCAAGCTCAGGATTGTACGTTGGCCCCCAGTCTGACTGCATACTCTGCCTCTCCGCGTATTGGCCAGCTGTATATTAGAGTTGGTGCTGCCAGACTGAAGACCCTCTCTTTGAATTACACAGAGGGATGAATCCATCCCAAGTCAGCAGAGACCTCAAGGTACCACCAAATTGCCACCGAAGACCCAGCGCTTCGGCAGCGGGTCCCGGAGCGGAAGGACCCCCCCCGCCGCCGAAGACCCAGAGTGGAAGAGAGTTTTCAGGGGTCCCCTGAGCCAGTGAAGGACCCCACTCCATGGCCCCGAAAAACTCTCGTAAGGGCCCCTGCGGGGCCCGGGGCAAATTGCCCCACTTGCCCCCTCCCTCTGGGCGGCCCTGCGCTTGAAGCTCAGACCTGGATTCAAACATTCCCCAAGTTCAGGGGGTTTGGATGCACGCTTCCTGCTGGAGACGCTCTCTGATTCCTTGCAGTGGGGGTAAGAAGCTGCACCGTGAAAACAGGGACGTCTCCAGGGTGCTGGTTGGCATTGATTAAAGAGCATCATTTCAGGAACCAGCTGGAAACGCAGTTTCACTGCATGGTGCCACTTATTCCTTTTACTTTGGCACATCCCACTGCGACCAATGGGCCCCGCTCACACCACTGATCATGGGGATCTTGCATGGGAAGAGTAAAAGGCTGCAGGACAGAGCGTAGAAAGTGGCTGCACACACTGAATTCCAGGGCTGCTGCCAGCATCTCTGCAGCATTCACGGTATTGACCTAAAGCAAGAAACAATAAGACACAAGTGCCTCACTCAGATGTTAAACTTTGGGGCGACACTCACAAATCCAAAGGTGGGTGCACAACGTAGGCAGCTCGCTGGAGCCACCTCCCTGCGCTCTGTCATCGCTGCTGATCTGGTGTGGAAGATTCACGTCACTGCGTGGCTCCTGAAGGTGGCTGATGGGGATGGATAAAGGCTAGATGTGCCAAGCACAATGGGGCTCTGATTCTTGATTGGGGTTTCAAGATTCGACTGAAATACTACTAATAGGGTCTGTTATTGATCAAAAACATAAGAGCCCCTGAATGGGCTGGTGTCTGTCACAGTCACAATCACAACTGAAGATGGGATGAAACACTTTCTAAAGGCTGGGGTCCAGTCTGAACTCCCCATTCAACTGGCCTTCACTGGCACCCTGGCAGCAGGCAACGTAAACCACAGCGGGTTGACACAAAGACGAAGCTTTGGGAGGAGATGGCAGGGGAAAAGCTGAATTACAGAGGTCTGGGAAACCTTTCTTCCCAGCCTGCAAATATTTGAGAGTTCAACATCTCCCCATCTTGAATTGTGATGAAAAGCCAAAATCTCCAACATACTAGTGAATTGAAAGAGTGATTATTTTTTTTGCCCCACGTTGGGCCAACTATTTTGTTTCAAAACATTTTGTTTCAAATTCGACCTTTTCTTCTTTTTTAAACTCCCTTTTCACTCTCAGTAGGTTAACTTTCAAGATGAAAAGCTGTTTAGAACCAGAAAATGTCTAAATACAACATTACGACCCTTTAAAAACCTTTTTCCTCAAATTTTTTTTTCTAGTCAGGAAATTCTTCAACATGAGCCTGTTTCGTGAACATGCACCGTAGAGACGTGTTAGAGCATCACAGCTAAAAACTCTGGTGACTCCATCACCACGGAGCATGCTCCAGCCCAGGGCAAGTGGGCTGAGCAGGACTTTCCCTGCAATTGCAGCTCCACGCTGCTGTGGGCGGGGTTGGGGCCAAGTGATGAGACTGTCTCATCTGTGCTCTCAGAGATACCTCTGGTGCCTAGGCAGTGAGGAGGAGGATAGGGCAGAATAGGCTTTGGTTGGGGAGCCTCAGACTTTGAGGCTGGGTAGGGTGGGTGGACCTCAGCCCTCCCTCTCCACCGGGTCCCAGCCCAGGGCCCTGTGTATGTCAACCCCTAAATGGGTGGGGGAGGGGGATGTCTCCTAGCAGGAAGTCAAAATCTGCTGCCCTGGGCTACTTCCTATCAGTCTGTTCAGTTTGCGGTGTGGCCCCTCTAGTCCAGTGTTGAGCACTGCCTTGCCATGGTCCCAGGCTCCTTTGGGTAGAGCACCCACAAGTTGTTGAGGACGAGCCCCGCAATGTCTCTGGGGTTCGCTCACTCAGTTAGCTCAGGTCTGGAAGCGCCTAGGTCCCCTTCGCAGTTTCCCTGGAATGGGGAGACAGTGTTCACTCCCTGTTGGCTGCCTTGGCTGGCTGGCTAATGCTTCTTCCCCTCAGCTAGGGAAGCAGCTAGCGCCTGCCTCTGCACCAGTTAGCCCCAAACTAGGCCAGGTTCTCTCCTTTTGTTCCCCCTCCAGGCCTGGCATTGGCTGTGGGTATAATGGGGTGGGGCTAACTGGGCCCAGAGGTTCTCTTTAACCTCTGCTGTGCTGGCTGGCTAACCTCTGCTTCATCACAGCATGTTTTCTTCATCATTCTTGTGGTTCTTCTCTGAATCTTCTCCAATTTTTCAACATCCTTCCTGAAGTGTGGACACCAGAACTGGACCCAGTAGTCCAGAAGTGGTCACACCAGTGCTAATATAGAGACAATACCTCCCTACTCTTACTCAATATTCCTCTGTTTATCTATCCAAGGACCCCATTAGCCCTATTGGCCGTAGTGTTGCACTGGGAGCTCATGTGCAGCTGATTAGCCAACATAATCCCCAAGTCTTTTTCAGACTCACTCCTTCCCAGGATAGCCCCCTGGAAGTGTAGTTTACATTCTTTGTTCCTAGATGTATGGCTTTACATTTGGCCCTACTGAAATACATACTGTTTGCTGGAGCCCAGCTCACCGAGTTATCCGAATCGCTCTGTATCAGCAACCTGTCCTCTTCGTTATTTACCATGCCCCCAATTTTTGTGTCCTCTGCAAACTTTCGCACTAATGATGTCATGTTTTCTTCCAGGTCATTTATAAAAATATTAAATAGTGTAGGGCCAAGAACCAAGCCCGGCGGGATCCCAATAGAAACACGCCCACTCTATGATGATTCCCCGTTTCCAGCTACATTTTGAGACATTTCAGTGAGACAGTTTTTAATCCATTTAATATGTGCTGTATTGATTTCATATCATTCTGAATCAAAATGTCATGCAGCACCAAGTCAAATGCCTTACAGAACTCTAAGTCTCTATTACAGCAACTCTATTACCATTATCAATCAAACTTGTACTCTCATCAGAAAATGAAATCCAGCTATTTTAGGTCCTTGTATGGCCCCATAGCATCGAAGCCCCTCACAGACTTTAATAGGTATTGTAATGGGGGCAAGACTCACCCCTGTGGCGCCTCCTGTCGGTCGTCCTGGGAATTAGCTCTTTTGACCCGGAGCGCCCTCTGCAGGCTGGTATCTCGCTGCCGCTGGCCCCCGTGTCCCTCCCAGACCCAGGCACATCCTAATACAGGGGTGGGCAAATGGCTCCACTCCCCGGCGCGGCAAGCTGCGGGTCCGCGCTCCCGGGCCGGAGTGCCCGGCCGAACGCAGCAAGCTGCCAGCCCCTCCTCGCCTTCCCTCCTCCCCTGGAGCCTTGCTGCCGCGCGTGCAGAACTCTGGGGGCCGGGGCTGCGCATTCCCGCGGGGCAGCGTTTGGCTCCATCGTGAGGCAGACATGCTCCCCGCCCCCCTGGAGCCATGCTGCTGCGCGCAGCGCTCTGGGGACCAGGGCTCCACGGGGAGTCAGACACGCTCCCCCATGAGCCATGCCGCCGCATGCACAGCGCGCTGGGGGCCGGGGCTCCCGCGGGACAGTGTTTGGCTCCACGGGGAGGCTAGAAGCCTCATCTCATGGTAAGGGGTCCGGGGCCAGGGGGGTTGGATAAGGGGTGGGGGGCAGTTAGGGGACAGGGTGGGTTGGATAGGGGGTGGGATGCCAGGGGGGTGGTTAGGGGTGGGGGGTCTCTGGAGGGGGCAGGCAGGGAGGATTGGATGGGGCATGGGTGGGAGTCCCGGGTGTGGGAGTCCCGGGGGCAGGGGTGTGGATAAGGGTCGGGGCAATCAGGGGACAGGTAGGGGCAGGGTCCTAGGAGGGCAGTCAGGGGACAGGGAGGCTTAGGTAGAGGGTGGAGTCCTGGGGGGGCAGTTAGGGGCAGGGGTCCCAGGAGGGCGTAGTCAGGGGACAAGGAGCAGGGGGGTTGGGGGTTCTGAGGGGGGAAGTAGGAGGGAGAGGATAGGGGCTGGACTAGGGCACGGGCAGGGCTAGGGCAGCACTCCCTGGGTGCACACCCTAATGAAATGGGCTGCGCACGCCTATGACAGGCTGCCTCTGCCTACCCTGGGCTGCACCCTAGTACCTTTCTGGCCTTTGACAAGGCTGCAGCCTGGAGCTTTTCCGGATGGGAGCTCCCCAGCCCCCTTGCCCTATTCCCCAGCCCTGCTCCCCTCAGGTACTCTGTTTAGCTTCCCAGCAGCCAGGCCCTTCTCCCTCAGAGAGAGACTGACTCTGCTCCCGGCCCACTGCCCTCTTATAAGGGCCAGCTGAGCTCTGATTGGGGCGTGGCCACAGTTGAGCCTGCTTCCCCAATCAGCCTGGGAACTGCTTGGGAACTCCCTCTCCTGGGCTGTTTTAAGCCCTTTAAGACCAGAGCGGGTGACCACTCTGCTACAGGTATACTCACAACACCGCTGTTAGGCAGGGCAGTGCTATTACCCCCATTTTACAGGTTGAGAACAGAGGCACAGAGAGCCTTAAGGCTATGCCTATAGTGCCCACCAGGCCTGGGCTCTGACTCAGGTCTCAGCCCAAGCCCTGCTCCCATCCACACACAAATCAGTCTGACTCAGGTCAGCAAGCACTCAGAACCCAGGCCTCTGCTAGGGGGATGGGCCAGAGCTCAAGTCCCACTATGACTTAGGTCCAAGCCCTGACATTTTGGGTATGGATGCAGCTCAAGCCACAGATCCATGCGAGAAAGTCTGTGTATTTCAATACAGACATGTTGGCATGGCTGTGAGACCTGAGTCTAGATATTGTAAGCCCGGGTTTACAATGCAGAGTGGATGCTCAAGTCCAGGCTTGGAAACACCAAGTCCACAGACCTGGGTCCCACAGACCTGGGTTGACAGTGCAGTCTAGACATACCCTAGGTGATTTGCCCAAGGTCACAAATGAAGTTTGCAACAGAACAGGAAATTACACCCAGGTCTCCCAAGTCCAAGCCCTCCACTCTAATCACTGGACCATGCTGTCCCTGAAGTTAGTTTGACAAGATCTCTTTTCCATAAACTCATGTTAATCAGCATTAATCATACCACTCTCCTTTAATTCTTTATTAATCAAGTCCCAAATTAGCCATTCCATTATTTTGCCCAGGACTGATATTTAACATTCCTATTATGGTAGCACCTAAAGGTCCCCTTGCACTATGTGTTGTGTGGACATGGGCTCACAGTGATTAAATTGTGAAACCCCCTTGCTGGGGAATTTTAAAAATGGATTGGACAAAGTCATAGAAAATGTGGCGCAGAGAACAGCTCTGCACAAACTGGATGACCTAACAATGTACATCTTTCCACCTCTAGTTTTGATGAATCTGCACCCCTCTTTCTAGCATGGACTCCTTTCAGTGAACATGGATACTCATCTTCAGTACTTCTGCAAAGACTTTTATCAGAGGATCTGAAAACCCTTTATACACATTAAATCATTAACCCGCAGAATAGTCCCGTAACATTGTAAGTATCATTATCCCCATTGTACAGATGGGGAAACTGAGGCACAGAGTGGTTAAAACCCAGAGCCACACAGTGAGTCCACGGATGTGCTAGCAACAGAAGCCAGATCTTCTCATTTCCAGTCCCCCAAAGTGGAGCAGAGATGAAAAGAACTGTCATGCCAGTTGGGCACAAGGGCCCTGCTGCAGGGTTTTCAGCCCTTTTGCAGTCTCTGCTCCTTTCTGCCTCACGGTTGCAGTGAAGTTGCAGCACGGAAGGGCAGAGAGCATTCTGGAGCATCTTGCGCACAGTCCGTTGCCCATCCAGTGTGATAGCCCTGGATAAAAGGAGAGTGTGACTGCTCAATGAAGGGCCAAACCACACGGGGACAGGATGGCTTAATGCACCTGAGCCTTTTTTTCGGGGCACCCCATACACAGCCCTCAAAAATGAGACTATATGTGAACAGGAGTTTGTAACAGAGTCTCCACCTCTAGAGCGTCCCTGCATGGCGTGGGACAGACGGCCTGCCTCGATTTCCCTCTGAGGTTTGCAGAAATCATTCTCACAGCACAAATCTTGAAAACAACATTCCCACTCTCTGCGGGGGGGTGTCTAGTTTGTTTAACCTAGTCCAGCAAAATGAGCTCCCTTTTCACCCAGGGTTCCCACAGCCCTCCTCCTGGGATTACTAAATCCTGGCCAGCCTGGCCCACAAACTCACCCCTCTAGATTAGGGGTTCACAGCGTTCCTTCTAGGCACTGTGGGTTGGCAGAATTGTTCTTCCTTCCAGCAGCTCCTTTTGCTCAAGTTCCGCTTCACGCAAAGCCTCTCCCTTAGCCACCCCTGATTCAGTCCCATGATCCACTGACCACATGAGCTTCATTTTCCCCTCCTGGAAAGGACAGCTGGCGGTGTCCCAGGTGGGGCTGAGACCCATCTCCCTTTAAAGGGCCAGCCATCCTGTGACAGAATTCTTCTTGGGACACTTCCCTTTTGCACCCAAGGTGTGATAGCTGCATGACTTCCCACTCCCTCGAGGCTACCCCTGTCCTGCTCAGATTCTCACCTGGCCCAACAGAGCTCAATGACGAATTTCCCGTTGACTTGAGTGGGATCAGGCTCTACAGCTTTTATTTTGAAAAAACCTGGAGTTGAAACCCTTTGGCCTCTGCAGTTGGAAAGTCAGGAGAGTGACAGTGGGATTGTTCCCACCCTCCTTCTCCCACAGATTGGTGACTGCAAGAGATAAAGCCCAAGCCAAAGCAAATAGATGTGTGGCCAAAGGGAGGGTCTGGCCACAGCCTCCCGGGACTATGAGAAAGGAGTAGCCCAGGCTGAGTGGAAGACACATTGCAGTGTCACCTTTTATCTGTTGGCTTAACATCGCCCCTTCCTGAGAGCTTTTCCCCTTGGCTCAGGCCCAGATGCTCAAAGCTCCCAAGGGAGCAAATGCAGCTGAAGTTAAAATGGGGGAAAGACAAAGCCACATACGTCAGAGGCAGGTGAACACCCAAAGCAGGCTCTGAATGGTGGGGTTTTTCCTTCTTCCTTGTACTAGTGGCAACCACCGGCTCCCAAATAATACTACACTCCTGACGTCCTGTGTTGCAGACAGCAAGCTAGATAGTCAGAAAGTCCCGCGATTGCTCTGGGCATCACAGTATTGTGACACTGTATCAGTGCATGAGGCAAAACAGCATCATCTCACACCAATGCAACGTAACGGTGGGAAGAGCAAAATGTTGCCACGCTGCATTCTGTGATTATTTTGTCCCACGGGATAAATAAGCTCAAACCACTACAGCAACTAGTCCAACTGGTAAGAGTTAGGGTTATGGTTGGTATATGGTGCCAGAGGCTTCTTTCACTTCTATCACACCACCTCTCAGTGCTGTTCAAGCACATCCCAGCGGTAGGTCCTTGGTTAGCCACGACCCATGGAGGCCAGACAAATTCCCCAACAAGGAGCAGACCTGCAGAGGCCACGTTAGGTGGCTGGGAAGGGGAGTGGAATGGCAAGATGTGGGGGTGGGCACTGGGAGACCAAACCAGTTTGAAACAAATCTCAATTTCCCACTGCAATTTGGCAAGAGACCTCAGCAGAGAGAGCAGCTGCAGAGCAGCCCTGAGCCAGCAGCGATTTCCGGCAGATACAACACTGCAGGAATAAGGAAGCCTGATAAGACGCAGATGAGAAGCAGATGCAGTTTTCTGTGCGTTGGCTGGAAGATGACCAGGACAGCAGGCATGAAAGCAATACAAAACCAGACGGAGTCACACAGCGCTGGGTCACATCTAGTCTCTCTTCTTCCCCATCCCATCCCCAGCCAGTACAAGACTGTTCCCTAAAACCAATTCTCTAGCCCAGTTCTAAATGTTCCAAATGACAGGGCTTATTAATACTATTGGAACTGCAATAGTACCTGGAAGCCACATCTGAAATCAGAGCCCCTTTGTGCTGGGTGCTGTACAAACACACCGTAAGAGACAGTTCCGGCCCCAAAGACCTTACAATCTAAACAGATAAGGGAGTGAGGGAACCAGAGCAAAGAGAGGGGAACTCACTTTCCCAGAGCAAAGGGAGGGGAGCTGGTCATTGGCACAGCCGGAAATAGAAGCCACATCTCCTGAGATGGCATCCAGCACCTTAACCACTAAACCACACTGCTTTTCAGTCGTTTCCACTCCACCCTTGTCTACTTCGCAGACTAACCGATCTAAGATCTAATGGATAGGGAATGTCTTTTGACAGTCTACATTTTCCTTATTTAATCTCATCTCACTACTCTGTTACACCCCTCTCTTGAAGATCCAAGTCCTCTCCTTTCTTGGTGTTTGCAGTAGAGATGGGCTGGGACCAAGCCCGCATTTTGGAAATTCCCTCAGTCTCTAGGGAGTCCAGAGCCACATCTGGATTCAAACCTGTGACTCTGGACTTTCTCCAGCCTCCACCTTTCAAATACTCGGAAAGGACGGGCCTCTGTAGGACTGTGCCTTTAACTATCCCGCACTCTAGGGGGTTTCCAAAGACTTCAGCCAATTAGAATGAAAGCACTGATCCTTTCTCCACTTGCACTGTCCAGCTGGGGGCGCAGTGGAGGCCAAGCTCCAAGATGTCTGCTTGACTATGTCTTAATTGAGTTGCTATTGGCAGCTGGCTCCCAAACTCCGCTCTCATCCCTTCACCTTCACTCCTCTGACAATCCTCTCTTCATGCTCATGCAAACGCAGCAGGTTGCCTGCAAGTTGCTATAGTAACAAAACCTCACTCTTTTTTCTTAATGATAGACAGGTGCCAGGATAAATGAGTGGATAATCAACAAGAGGGGAAGAATTAGAGGCAGTGATATTGGCATCTCTATAGCTGTCACTGGATTCCCCGTGGAATGACGGCCCCATTAATGAGCAGAAATGGAATTTTTCGGCAGTGACACCTGAAGCAGCTGCGTCTCAGGACAGGGACAGTAGCTGGTAAACCAGGCACGGGTTGGAAGTTGAGTTGTTGTCACAGTAACGACTGGTCATGTATCACTTCAAGGCCTTGTCCACAATACGAGTGCAACCAGTTCCTGACACTAATCAGAAAACAGACAACCACGGATGTCTCTGCACAGGCGTCTTTTTCCAGAACACAACCATGACGGGCTATCTGTGTTTGTAGCAATGCATTCTGGGAAAATCCGGGTTCCTTTGCGGTAGTAGTGCCTTAGGAGGGGATAGAGAGCCCAGAGGGCATTCACACAAACCAGTGAGGCATAGGGCAATGCACTATGGGAAGGAGGAGGACCGGTGCAATTGAGTTACACGGACCTGGGTAGGAAGTCCCGACTACACTACAAAATAACGTGCCCAAGAGGTTACAGGAAGTTCACCTCGTGCCACCTCAGCATTGGGGATATTCAGGACAGGACAGAGGTGCATCAGCAGAGCTGGGAGGAGGAGGAGAGCACCAGCACCTGCCTGCACATCTTTGACCAGCACCTGGTTCCCAGGGTCACTCTCGGCCCCCCCTTTTTCACAAGCACAATCCCCCACCCCCCACCCCCATGTTTACTCAGTCAGAACAAGCAGGGGAACAAAGAGAAATCAGCGCATTTCACTGCAAAGGCCTCCGGCGCAGCTCCTCATTGAGTGCGAGGCAGGCACAAGCACTTGGAGACTGGGTGCACGGCTCCTCGGCAGCTGTTCCCCAGCGTGCGGCTTCCAGGGCTTTCTCTTGCTTTTGACAAATTAATATTTGAAGTAGCTGCGCTTTTATGTGGGCTTTACTGCCATTAGCATGTACAACTCGACATAAAACACTTCAGTGCGCGGGTTTTTTCTTCTTTTCCCTTTTAGATGACAGATGAAAATCCTTTTAATGAAAAGCTTGTTTGGGGGAGGAAGAAAAACACATATACACTCACAAGCCGGATGAGCATGGAAAGATGAAAACCTCCTTCAAGGTAATTAAATGATTATGTATCTTTTAAACCCAGCAGATAAAGATTTGTTATCTGGGTTAGCTTTTTGCTTTTCTTTTTTCCATACAAAGCTAAAATCCTTGCAAGGACCAGAACAAGATAGTGTTCATCTTACAGCGCAATACAGCACAAAAGGAACCTTAGTTCTTTATCCCATCAACTCACGTAGGTTACTCCTGGCTTACCCTCAAGCCTTAAGACTCAACGTGAGAACTTCCATTCTGGATCAGAGCAGATTTTCACCTATAGGAGGCAGCATTACTTTAGTGGGTAGGGGCTCTGCTACTAACCAGCTGTGTGCCCAAGGACAAATCACTTTGCCTCAGTTTCCCTGGCTACTCCTTGACTGTCTTGTCCATTTAGATTGTAAGATCTTTACGCCTATACTGTGTCTAGCACAGGGGCCACAATCTCAGTTGTGGCATCTAGGTGCTACTGTAATGCAAATGATAGTCTCATATGCTGTCTCCAACACTGGCCGGTACCAGATGCTTTAGAGGAAGATGCAGGACACCTAGCTGTGGAATAAACTACCTCTCTCCTTCTTCCTAAGGGATTCTTAAACCTCTTTGGCTTTTGTAAATGACTCCTTGGACAAAACAGTTTAGTATTGAAATCTCTGATCTGCTTCCTCATCTTCCGTCTCCTCCCCACTCAATAGAATAACATCAACTCCTTTTATAAAGCCGGATCTTGCTTGGTATATTTCAAGCCGGCAGACTTAGCCTTCAAAAACCTGCTGTAAAAGGAAATTATATGTCAGGGTGAAGTATTCCTGCCACAAATCACCCTGAGACATCGTCGACTCTATTTGATTGAGTTCAACGCCATAATCATAAATACTCTTGTTTTATGGGCCCTGCTGAAGTTCTTAACCAGAAGCAAACACGCCTCTTCCAATCAGCTTCAAAACAACTTTATCCATGCCCACCTTTCCAGCACTGATTCACCAAACTCTTGCCTGGCTTAGGCATGAGATGCAGAGCCAAAGTCCTGACAGTGAACATCTGTGTGTCTGTGTAATTTACAAAGCACACGCCACTAGAGTATCTAGGCACTTTCTGTGAGTAGGGTCAGGGCAGTCTCCTGGCTGAATTCCAAGAGACAATTCTGCACTCTTAAACCAAGCAAAACTACTATTTAATTAAAGGGCCACAGGCAGGGCCAGATTACCCAGAGGCTAATAAGGCTATAGACTTAGGCCTTCCTATTTTTAGGCCCTACTGTAAGCCCTCCATTCCATATTGAAGTAACAGTCGAGCGACGCTAGCGGGGGCCATCGGAAATGTTTAGTCTCACTAGATGTTGCTTTGTACAAATTAATCCATCAAGATTGCGAATTCCGTTGATGGTGGCTGTGATTTTGTCTCTGTGGGCTAAGTAAGTGTTTGTGGGCCCAAGCAATATTGAACTTTGTACACAGTAGGCCTACACTGGATGATAGAAACTATGTCGAAGAAAGGAGGATGGTAGAAATTGAAGGAGGCCAAAGAAAGACGGGAAAGATAAGATGCAGTGCTGAAAGGTTCTCTCTCCTAACGTTTTTTCCCCCTACTAAGGCAGGTGGTGAGGAAGTCCAGGCGAATACCAGCCCAAGTGAACCTGCTGGGCCTGATGAAAAGGACCAGCCTCCCATGACTTCTCTAGCTGCAGTCTCACCCCACTCCTCTGAAGACTTTCCCACTGATAGTAATACAAGAATATCCTTCTCCAGCGATCCAGGTGAGTGGGACATGACTTCTCAAGATCTTGTGGCATATTGGACTGAGAAGGGCCCACAGAAATGCCAGAATCTAGATGCTGTCTTTTCATTGACAAAGCGAGAGTACACCAATCAGAATCGTTATCTGACCAAATCGGTGTTTGAATATGTGAAGCCTAACAAACAGATTGGCAAGCGAGAATGGCCCATCTATTCACTTTCTAAGAAGAAAGTGAACTGTTTTTATTGCTGCCTGTTTTCTGATACCAAAAAGTGGGGAATGTTCTGCGAAGGTGATTGGAAGAATACTGCATACATTACCAATCATGCAATGAGTGAGCAGCATACATTGTCAGTTAGCAGCTACCAGGCCCGAAAGAAAATTAATGGCAGAATTGATACCCAAATGCAAAACCAGTTTTTGGAAGCTCGTGCTTATTGGAAGAACGTTCTCAGATGCATAGTTGAAACCATAGTTTTTCTTGCTGAGCATAGTCTGCCATTCTGTGGTTCAGATGAGACTGTTGGATCGAAACACAATGGCAATTACCTTGGCGTTCTAGAGCTAATCGCTAAATTCAACTCTTAGCTCAGCACATCAATGAACAGCAAATCGTGGAAAAGGCCATACATCACATCTTTCAAAGACTATTTGTGATGAATTCATTGCACTGCTGGCAAAAAAGACACTATCAGCCATTGTAGATGAGATCAAAGATGTGTCCGTTGACTCAATACCGGATGTGTCATATGTAGATCATCTGACTGTCATCTTGTACCTACTCCATTTCCTCATCGAAAATGGGATTTGACATCAGCCTTTGTTGTGGCCAAAGCTATGACAATGCAAGTAATATGAGTGGCAAATATTCAGGGATGCAGGCCAAGATAAAAGAGCGCAATGCTTTGGTTGACTACATACCATGTGCTGCACACTCACTCAACCTTGTTGGCCAGTCTGCCTTTTATTGTTGTGTTCAAGCAGTTTCTTTTTTTTTTTTTGGATTTGTCCAAGAATTGTACATTTTTTATTCTGCATCAACCAGTCGTTGGTTGATTCTTAGAGATTCACCACCCAAGGGATGCCTACTGCCCAAATCACTCTCAGGGACATGGTGGGGTGCCAACGCTGAATAAATAATATGTAAATATATGTGTGTAGAGAAATGTTGGATGACTTCATAATTTTTTTTGCAATCTGTAATTCATACTTAGGCCCTTCCGTCCCACGAGCCTTAGGCCCCTCATAACCTTAATCCGGCCCTGGCCACAGGAAACTGGTCCCAAATTAGGAACCAAATCTTGAGGTCTTTATTCCAACTTTTATTGACTTCAGTGGGTGAGAACTGAGCATGGAGCTCAAGATCTGACCCTTGGTAATTATATTCTGCCTGTCTAAAATTCCCGCTGCATGTTCAAGTAGGGTATTCTTCTCTCCTTCTGTGGATCTCGTTCAGTGCTGCTGGTGCTGTTATAATGGCTGCCATGTTCCACCCCCAGGGTTGTCACATGCCATGTCCTAGGTGGTGAAGAGGAGCCTATACTGCAAGGAAAATCTTGGCTCTGCTAGAGGTGAAGTAGGTGACCTCACAGACCTTCTCCATGTCTCCAGCCCATAGGATTTAAGGTTTAAAAGAGAACTAGATAAATTCATGGAGGTTAAGTCCATTAATGGCTGTTAGCCAGGATGGGTAAGGAATGGTGCCCCTAGCCTCTGTTTGTCAGAGGGTGGAGATGGATGGCAGGAGAGAGATCACTTGATCATTACCTGTTAGGTTCACTCCCTCTGGGGCACCTGGCATTGTCCACTGTCGGTAGACAGGATACTGGGCTGGATGGACCTTTGGTCTGACCCAGGATGGCCATTATGTAGGATAATTCTTCAAAGCAAGCTGGTACCCCATCAAATCAGTAAATAACAATAAGACACACAACAATTCTCATCAGAACATACTGTACGGGACTACAAGAGAGACCAGCAAGGGAGTCAGACCTATATACACCAGGAGACGTGAGGAGCATCTGAGGAAAGTGGGACATAGGCACAAGCTTTGACTACACAAGCCCCTGAGAGATCCCTATCAGCACTCCAGCACGTAAGAGGGGTCATGGATATAAGCACAGCCAGAACATGTGCTACCAGAGTGGGCAGACTGAGTTCACATTAGGCCTGGGGTTTGGTTTCAACATGCTGCAATGGGAGATGGAAAGACAGTCAAATTAAGGTGAGTGGGGCAGCAAATGGGCCAGATTGTGGGGGAGGGAACAAGTCTGATATGCTGAAATGCTGATTAAATAGGAGGAGTTGCTGGCAATTGCACGTGTGATGAAGTTCCATCAATGCTTGTTTGCTTGGCAAGAAGTCACTAAACGGCTTAGCTGTGTGTCTGCAAGATTGTGAATGGGATGGTCCGTCCACCACACCAGGACTTTAAGGTGGTATGAATGCCTCCTCAATTGATACTGCAGATACATCCTCCTCCCAAGTGGTATGCAACATCCCCCTTCCCTGGGGAAGGGAAGAACTTCCTAAAGAAGGGAAAGTGCACATCAAGGTAGCAAGAAGGGCATTAGGGATGGAGAGGAAAGACCAACAGAAACAGGTTCACTTAACGACATGATGTTTTGGATGCTCTGGAAGATGACAGAAAGAAGGCAGGCTGTAGAGGAGACAGAAACTGGGTCCCAGCTGATGCCCACACTGGGCAGTGAAACATCTAACCCGCATTCATGAAAGGCTCCTGGTGGTAGGTGAAGGGATAGCTGTATCTGAAGAAGCTAGAAGGCCATATGGCTTGAGGAACCAATGCTCCAGCACAAGCAGTTAGTGGGCTTGCCAGGAATGGTTAAAGGACTAGAATCAAAAAGGACACAACTTGGAGACATGGAATGGAATTAAAAGAGGAAAATATTGGGCTGAATAACAGGAAATACTCACCGAGAAATCTCTCAGGTGTGGAATAATGTCTCCAGGAGGTGGTGGAAGACCTGCCACTTGTGAAATTTAGAGGAGACTGGACAAAATATTTCAGAATATACTCTAGGGGCAATCCTCCATTGGCCTTTGTGGGATGGACTAGATGCTCTAGAAGGTCTTTCCCAGCTCTAGTTTCTTTGATTCTATGGTGTAGTTAACTGAGGAATGCCAAACATGTGGAGACCAGACCAGCAACCGAACAGAACCTGCCCTGCAGCCACATGGCATTCCTCGTGCTTCCAGGCAGCAAACGACCATGGTTGATTTTGATTTTGGAGGTTGTCCGTCCCTATTGATGCTGAGTCATCTTTCCAAATACACAGCGGCGCTTCATCTACACGAGGCAGCAGGACAAAGAATGTCAGATCCTGATCTGAGCTGCTTTCTGCCAGACGCTGCGTCCAAAGTGAAAGACGATTGTGCCTGTGCCTCATTCGTAAACCAAGAGACTGAGATTTTTCTCAAGCCATTTAGGAGAATACTGTAATTTTATGGGAGTATCCTCTACCAAACAGGGTGACTGAGAGTGCAATTCACACAGCCAAACATATGCTATATCTCAGAAACAAATCAGCTGAGTATGAAGCAGCCACCTAAACTGCTGCTTACTTGTTCATGATTTGAGAGGAGAATTAGGCTCCAGGCATCTGCTCCAGTTCTCAAAAGCAGGAGGGTGGGACTCCATGTAAATGGCACCAGGTGCAGAGGAAAGGGCCATTTTTGATCAAACAGCACTGCTACCTACCAGTTTTCTTGACTGGATAACTAGGAATCTGCATGTGGGTTGCAGCTTGAACAAAGGGATGGCCAAGGATCCAAACCACGGTGGCATCGCACTGCAGCACCATCAGAAAGCAGAAACATGTGCAACAGAAAATATTACCTATGAGACAAGTTGAGGCCCCACCTGATCCAGAGGTGAAAGGTGGAAAGAACCTGTGACAGGCAGGGGTGTTTGACAGTCGCCAATTCCTGATGATGCTTGATCCTGGGGAATAATAGCCATCTGGTTGGGAAAGACCTACCAGAAACACCAAACACTGGACTGACGGCCAGAACAGCTTGTCTTCCTGCCAAGTCCCCAGCAAGTTTCAAAGCAGACTAACAGCGAAGGCTGAGTCCCAAGAGGCCAAGTACCGGCAATCTCCCGCCCATGAATATTTATGTCCTGCACAGTTGTCACTGTAGTTCAAGATTGCTGCCTCCAGGATTGAACTGTCAACTCACAGGCATGCTAAAGAAGAAGGGTGGCTTCAGAAGTGAGAGGGAGGAGGATGGCGTAAACGCGTGGAGGCCCAGCAAAAGGACTGGGGACAGACTGGCTGGGTCACAGACCAGGGTGCTATCCCATAGCCCCTGGAGATGCAAGGGTGTCATCTCAACATTGTCAATTGAAGGTTTTATACCTTACCAAACCTTCACGGCTAGGGAAAAAAATGTCACCCGTCAGCGGAGAACAGGGATTCCCAGCTTTCTGCTGGAGTTCGGCAACAGTCTCTGTGCCTGGTGAGTCATGAGATATCAGACCTTGTAATGGATATTGGTCCCTCTGGACAGGCGAAAAACAGGCCAGCTCAGGTCATTTAGCCGCCAGGCCAGAACGCTTTCAGGCTTCTCCTCACCACGAATGAAGTGGCTTTCCATGTGTATTCTCCTGAGCTCCTGTGACTGCTCCCTGGGTTCCAGCCAGGCCGGGCGCTTTAAGTACAGCAGCTTGTTCTGTGCTAAGCCGTAGGGCCCACTACAGCCCTGTCTTAGGCAAGTGGCACTGAGGCCCAACCTCGCCTTCCAGGGGCGGCTGCTTACAGCGTTGATGGACTGGGCCCTCAGTGTGGGAAATCAAGGCTCCCAGTAACCAGGAGCACAAGCCTAAAAGCCGCTTCCTTCCCCCAGCAGCCCCCCTCGCCCGTACAAGTGCGTCCTCTCTTTGCAGCCCCCTTGGCTTCGGGAGCCTGGAAGCCTGCTTGTCAGTGAGCAGTGGCAGGTGTAATGGCTTCCATCACTAACGCTCCCTACGTTGCTGTCTTACATTCGGATGCAGGCCTCCAAGTCAAGCCTGGGAAAGGCTGACAACACATTATGTATCTGCGGTGCCTGCTCCACCATGCGTGGCAGGGACAACAACCCAGCCGGGGAGAGCGCTTAGCTCAGCTCAGAAATGCGGGCACTCAGACGCTGACAGCGAGCCGTAACGCACCGGCTGGCGGCAAGCACCTCTGTGCTTGACGCCCTGACAGTTTGAGAACGGACCCCAACGCAGAGCAAACCCCGGCGATGACAGCGCTTGAAAACAGAACCAGAGCGCTCCCCCGATCGAACAGGCTGTTCTTTTGTCCCGTCAGCTCTCTCTCCAGTGGTAGCACTTTGATCACCGCGCCTCTATTCCTGGCAGCTGGCTTCGGCCGTCAGACATTGCAGACAATGCCCGCGTGCGACCTGTCACCGTGCTGAGGGATTGGGGTAGCCAGCCAGCCGGCTGGGGTTAAGTTATTTGGCTTTCAGCCTGATCTCAGAGATGCTGGCCCACATCAGCAGGTATCCAGTGCACAGAGCAGCAAGGGCCGGGCTCAAGAGAGTGAGGGGAGAGTAGGAAGAGGCAGCAAAGTGAGGACGGGAAGGGGAAGGTGAGTTGAGGGAAGCATGGGAGTGAGCGGGTGGGAGGGGTGGGAATGGGGGAGGGAGAGTGGCAGGGAGGGTGTTGCAGTGACAGGGAAGAAGGGGCAGGAATGGGGAGGGGGAGGGGCAGGGAGGGTGTTGCAGTGAGGGGGTGGAAGGGACAGGAATGGGGGAGGGGAAGGGGCAGGGAGGATGTTGCAGTGAGGGGGTGAAAGGGCAGAAATGGGGGAGGGGGAGGGGTGTTGCAGTGAGGGGTGCAAGGGACAGGAATGGGGAGGGGAAGGGGCAGGGAGGATGTTGCAGTGAGGGGGTGGAAAGGGCAGGAATGGGGGAGGGGGAGGGGTGTTGCAGTGACAGGGTAGAAGGGGCAGGAATGGGTGATTGGGAATGGAGGCAGTTTGTTGGTTTCAGTCAGACATAAGCATTGCCCTGCCCACGAACTCTCTGTGTCCCCTCAGTGTCCCTTCCTACCTCTGGCAGCTTGACTCGCCCTTCCTGGAAGGAGCAGGAACGGGGGTCGTGGGTGCAGACGTGGCGATATTTGCACCAGTGACACCGATAGGGGCTCTCCACACAGGACAGACACCTGGGGACAGAGAGAGAAGAACTCATTAAACCTAGCCAACCCTCAAGGACCCAGGGAGCACACACACTCCCCTGTCAAGGCCCCCCACCCCACCCTACGACTCAGAGGGGAGCCCAGTCTCCATGGCCCGCTCAGTCCTTGGTCTATCTGTTGAGGCTGCCAATAAGGAAACTGGTTCATACACATGCCAGTTATGATGGTGTTTTTGGTCAGTGGCGGTGAGCCGTATGGGCACTGCCAACGCTGTTGTGAATCAGAGACGTTGGGCCTGATTCCAAAAACACCTCAGTAAACCCAGAGTAACTCCAGAGAGGTCAACAGAGGTACCCGGGTATTACATCCAGTGTCAGAGAATAGAATTAGGCCCGTTATGACCCTTATCTGCCTGTATAAAATGGCTCTGAATGCACCTTTCCATGTCGGCTTTACTGACCCACTTTCCAAGCAGAACAGGGTACAACTCTCTGGTGAGCACAGAGTTAATTTTGCTCCACTCCCCTCTGCCCTGGCACAGGGTGGGCAGGGGGAGGGCTAGGCAAGCTCATCACCCAGGGTCAAAGGACAGGTCGGCTTTTTTGTTTACTTTCCCCTTTTGTTACCATCTCTTGCTTTCCTGGGGGAAAGCCAGGCTGACTGCAACTGCACGTCCTTGCTCAGTTACCTCTACACCACTTCTTTGTGTCTTGTGTGGACTCACTAGGAACTGAACTGAGATCACTGCCGTCAGATGGTAGGACTCTCAGTTGCTCCCTCCTCACATGTTCATTTGGCCAGGATGGCCAATGCAGGTCCCACCCCTGTGTAAGGGAGGGTTTAAATAGTGCTATAGGGGGAATTTCACCAGCACTGATGTGCCATTGGATCCTTTAAACGTGCATAGGTGAAAAATATCACCCAGCTGCATCAAGCAGACATCATTTCTCCGTCCTCTCTGAAATCTTGCTCTATGTCAATCCACCCTAAGTTCTGATGCAAAGAGCTGTTCTTTAAATTGGTAACAAGTGCTTACTCTGATAAATCAAATTAAAAATGGATAGCGTATTATAGTTTGTCAAGTCAGAAACCAAAACATGCCATAAATATTTAACACCCCATCACTTTCTTTTCTTTTTTTTTTCCCCCCGGCTGCTGTTTGTCAAAGCAGCGGGGACACGGAAATAGGATTTGCCTTTGCTTGTGAATCACTATGCTGCAGTAATTATCGCCTCTTGGCACTTCCGGAGCCCTGTCTGGGAAAGATGATGGCCTGGGCATGGGGGCACAGCCCATCTGCCTTGCTTGGGAACAGAGCAATCCACTGAAGAGGGGTCCCCCCTCTGCCTTGGCATATGAATCCTACACACTCATCTCCTGTGCAGTGATGACTCTAGTCCCACATCAGATGTTCTAAAGGAGGAGTTCTCGGTGGATCGGTCCAGACCACCCTGCCCTTCCCATATTGCTTAACAGGATGGGAGTTCCAGCCAGATCCCAGATACACAGCAGGAGGATCCAGGATGGAAAAGGGGTTCCTGGCAGGAAAAGGTTATTCTATGGCAAATCAGCCTGTGGTATCAATCCAGTTCCTAGAGAACAGTGTCCACGTCACACACAAAAACAACTCTACTATTAATTGGCCCTCTGTCCATTCAGGGCCCAATCCTGCCAACACTTAGTACCAAGCCTGGTGCTAACTAACAGTGACTGATGGCATGAGCAAGGATTGATAGAGCACAAGAGTGTGCAGGATCGGGCTCCACATGAGTAGCCACTAAAGTCCACATGGCCATTTGCCGAGGCTGTGACTCCATTTCCACTCAGTCAGTCCTCAGACAAATCCCCACTGATGTGGTGTTTTGCCTGAGGGGTGCCTTAGTACAAACCAAGTCAGCTCAAAGCCCATTACTAGGAAGTTTAATAAGTTGTTTCCATGTTGTCCTGCACATTTCCAATAGCGGGAGGGTACCTGTCACCCAGCATCAGCTAATCTGTGGGACAGATGTTCTACCAAGCCCTGAGAGACACGACTGCAGGTCTCCTCGACACCTAAGTGGCCGTCTCTGTGCTACCTGGACCAGCCAGCGTGGGCAGCTGGGATGGATTCAAAGCAGCATGATAAGGTTGTGGGGGGGGGGAAGATGCACGTCAGGGGAATACAAACTTACGAGTTGTGGACGCTGCAGTTGTAGAAGACAAAGCTGGTGCTGGCGAAGGTCATGCCTGTCTCCTTGGACTTCAGCTGGAGCTGGACAATGTGATGGTCTCCTGGGGAAAAAGCATAAGGATCATGAGAGGTGACTGGACGATTGTATTAATAACCAAATGAATCATTAATGGCCAGGTCAAAAATCTGCATCATCGCATAGCCCACAGCAATATGACCAAATGGGAGCAACAGTTTTGTGGCACCATTTTTAGGCCCCCAGCTTGGGATGTCTAGGCAGGGCCGGCTCCAGGCACCAGCACTCCAAGCGTGTGCTTGGGGTGGCACCTGGAGGCGGGCGGCGCTCACCCGGGGAGAACGAGGCCGCGGCTGGGCTCGCCGCCCTCCCCCCAGCGCTCCGGCCAGCCGGGGAGAGCAGGGCCGCAGCCAGGCTCGCCGCCCTCCCCCCGGCGCTCCAGCCGGTCGGGGAGAGCGGGGCCGCGGCCAAGCTTGGCACCCTCCCCTGCCGCGCTCCCCGCCTGGGAGCCGGGGGGAGGATTTTTTGCCTGGGGCGGCAAAAAAGCCAGAGCCGGCCTTGTGTCTAGGGCTTGATTTTCAGAAGCACGGAGCACCTCCAGCTTCCTTGGGTTTGAATGGAGGGCTGGGTATTCCACTGTCAAGCCAAAAGTGTCTCAAGCCAGACCCCAAAGATTGAGGCACCAAGAATCAGTGGCCACTTAAGAAAATGCTCTTATTATTTTGAATTTGTACCCCAGTAGCACCTAGAGGCCCTAATTCAGATCAGAGGCCTGCACAGAGGTAGAGACAGTCCCTACCCCCAAAGAACCTACCATCTAAACACGCAAGACAGAGGTAGGATTGGGAAGAGACACAGGCACAAAGAGAGGAAGTGACTTGTCCAAGGTCACACAGCCGGTCAGTGGCAGAGCTGAAAATAGAGCCCAGGCCTTCTGGCACCCAGTCCAGTGCTGTGTGTGTCTGAATTGAGCTGTTTGCCTAATTCAGATAGTAAGGTCCTGGAAACAGGGTCTGCCTTTGTGTTTTGTACAGCATTACTCATGCTGATCATGCGCGACAAATAACGACCAACAATACTAATTCATAACACTGCTCTGTTGCCACATCCCCTGCCTGCAGACTCTAAACTTCTAAACGCAGGAGAATGGACATGATCTAATACTGCAGGGTCTTTTCCAGGCACGGCTTTTATAGGCTTGTCTACATTTTAAATGCTGCAGCAGCAGCAGCGCCACAGTAGTGTGTCAGTGTCGACACTACCTAGGGGTTCTCCTGTTGACATGGGTAATCCACCTTCCCAAGAGGCAGTAGCTAGGTCGACGGTAGAATTCTTCCATAGACCTAGCACTGTCTACATCAGGGGTTAGGTCGGCTTAACTAAGCCGCTCAGGGGGATGGATTTTTCACACCGTGAGCGAAGTTATACTGATCTAATTTCCTAGTGTAGACCAGGTGTAAGACTGTACCTCAAATTGCTTATACATGTTAACTAACCTAAAGCTTTCAATACCTCTGTGAGGGAGGGAAGGGAGAAATAGGGATAATTCCACCTGCCGCTGAAATGCAGCTGCTTCTGGAGTGGAATGTAGCCGCTGTTAACAACGCTACGCACCACTGCATGAATAATAAACTTCAGTAGACAGAAGCCTGCAATGCCACATGGTGGTAGAAAATAAAGCCAATGGGTAACATTTTCCGAAGCACCTAAGTAACTTACAAGCCTAAATCCCATTTTCAAAAGACACATACGCATTTGTGACTTAGGCTCCTGGGTCATTTATAGAGCCCTGTAAATCCACAGATATTCACTTTGTATCCGCGGACCACTTTTGCAGATGGCGGATTGGATGCGGATTCAAATTTTGTATCCGCGCAGGCCTCTAAATATAGGCTCTCAAAGGCGGGGAAGCAGCTTTCTGCAGCTCATAGCCTATGAGGCTGCTTCTCTGCCTTCCAGCGCCTATATCCCTCCCAACCCCCCCGACAGAGAAAGGGGAGGTGATAGATCGAGACAGGAAGCAAAATCCCCCATGCTCCTATCCCGGCAGTTTAAGCAGCCAAGCAATTTAGGAAACCCCTCCTGACTTCATTGCGGTTCCTGGTCAGTTGGAGAGGGAAGACAGACTGACGTACTCTGCAGAAGCAGCTGCCTCCCTCTCCAGCTGACCTGGTATGGCCCAAATTAATCAATGTCTGGGCAACCGGAGAGCACCTTTGCCCCCCTCCTGTACCCCTAACCCTTGCATCCCCCTCCTGAGCCCACTTGGGGAAACTGACCTGGAATCACAGAGCACCTGTCGTTGCTCCTCTCTCCCCGCCAACAGGAGAATGACCTGCCAAGCCGAGTGGTGCCGGGGCTCAGCCCTGGCAAACCCTGACAAAAAAGCACCGTAGCCCAGCGATTGTATTCCCCTTGCATGCTTCCACAGGGAGAACAGTGGCTGGTGCAAAGAAACTGGGATTGGCGAGTTCTTTAAACCACAAGTTGAGGATTTCAATAGCTCAGACATAGGTCAGGGGTTTGTTACAGGAGTGGGTGGGTGAGATTCTGAGGGCTGCGTTGTGCAGGTCAGACTAGAAGATCATAATGGTCCCTTCTGACCTTAAAATCTACGAGTCTATGAGACTTAATAAATCACAAGCTAAATAGGCCGCAGACTTTTTAATTTCATAGCTCCGTTTGTGATTTTGAAGCATTATTGAGGTGAGATGTTTGTTTCATTATTCTTAATGTAAAAAGCTATTTGTTCTGATGCCGGTTGTATAATCAGATTGATGTTTAAAATAACAATAACAACAACAACAATAATAATAATGTGCACGTTTATTAAGCTATATAGCTCTCTTATACAGTACACAACACATGCACACAGACACTCCAGGTAGCGTGCTGCTGTGGGTGTGGTGCGTATGTGGATACAGATAAAAGACGAAGTGTGAATTACGGGGTGGATACAAGTTGATTCCTGCGGACGTAGATTGGATGCAGAGCCACATTTCTGTATCCACGCAGGGCTTTAGTCATTTAAGTGTTTTGGAAAACGTTATCCAATGTAATTTTTAGCTGTATGTGTTATCACATCATCAGGCTGTCAGCTTCCATAATGATGCATGTGTTGGGGTGGCAGGGAAGAGACAGAGAGAGATCACATTTGGAATAGCGCATCCAATTCTGGGCACCTCAGCCCCAGAACGGATCCCTCAAATTGAAAGAATCAGAGAATCAGAGAATATTAGGGTTGGAAGAGACCTCAGGAGGTCATCTAGTCCAACCCCCTGCTCAAAGCAGGACCAACCCCAACCACTGAAGAGCAATGAAAGAGCAATGAAAACTCACAAGGAAAGATTCGAGAGGATTAAATATGTATGGCTTGGCCAAGCAATGACTAAGGACTGTCCCTCTAGATTTTTAAACTACTGGCGTCACTGTGGTATCAGAGCATGGCATTTCCTAACCCCTGTACGTTTTTGAAATTTAGACATGCTGTGGTTGAACTGGTTATGGTACTCCAAGGAGACAGCTAGGAATAATGGGCCAGATCTGGAGGTCCTCACACAGGCAAACCTCCCAATGATGTCAGCAGGAGCTATGCCTGAGTACAGACCCCAGGACTAGGCCTGATAAGTAGGAATTGCGCAGAGGAAAATTTAGGTAGATTGGGCCTGACCCCTGAAGTCCTTACTTCAAGAAGCTCAGTCAGTGGGAGTAAAATCTAAGATAAGAGCACCAATACGAGGAAAGATTTCCAGGTTTCTTTTAGATGGTTGACCCTTCTCAGTGATGGGAGTCCCATATCTTGGGTCATTTAAAATCAGCCTGGGGAAAGTTTACCATTGGGAATACTCCTTCATACTCCAATGGGGGAGCTGGACTGGCTGGGGCTGGCCAGCTCTTTTCCATCTCTTCCTAATCAGAGTCTATGATAATTCAGGCCAACAAGTGAGAGGCTGAGAGCAGAGAGGAGGAGGGAGCCATGTTAGTGTGGAGCTAATCGGAATAAGGAGGACATGAACATTGAATGCTACAGCAACGATGCTTCATTCTGCAGGCTGAGGGGTCACAACACGCCCCCAGGAGGGGAGGCCGGGTGGATTGCAGGATGACTGGCTGGCCGGCTGAGCGTTGTGGTGTCACAGGAATGGAAGGGCACACCTGCTCTCCATTGCTGGGGAGTCATTTTCCGGGTGAACGTTCTGCCCCCATTTATTTCCGCTGCTTGCTGCTAAAGGCTGTGAGCCTGGGCGGGATGAGTGTGCAGGGGGCATGTGTGACCCAACGGGGGCGCGGGGCTACATTCACAGGCGACAAGTGAGTGGTGTAAGTTACACTCCCTTACAGACAGGCCCTCCTTACACCTTCTCAGCTGAGGTGGGGTGAACCCAGGGACCAGCCTGCTGGGGGGACGTGCAGCACCTAGGGTGGGGGTTCTCCTGTGAACATCACATTGTGCTGAGTCCCGAAGGGGGTGCCCTCTGTGAACCCCACGCTGAGGGGAATGGGGGCACCAAGGCCGATCCCCGTGTGAATAGCATCCCCGGGGGCTGGGAGGAGCTGCTGAGTTCCCCAGGGGATTGCCATGCTCACGTGTATGTTGAGTCTTTAGGGGGTTCCCCTGGGAATACCACATTGGCAGCTCGATACTATGCTGAGGTCTCTTTCCTCTTTCTCCCACCTAATCCCATCTCTTTGCTTCCTTCCATGCTGCTCCCCTCTGAGCATGCTCTCCCAGAGCAACCTCCGTGCACTACTCTCATCCCACAGGGAACATCCACTGCTCACAGGCTGCCACCCCCCCATCCACAGCAGACACTGAGCCTCCCCTGGAGCTGACCCCTCCCCCCATTATCCAGCTCCCAAATCCACCCACTCCTTTTCTCACTCCTCATCTACCCCCGTCCTCCGTCCACTCCACTATCATTAACCCTTTCTGCCTCTCCACCAACTCCAAACTCCGCATACCTCCCAGTCGGCTCCCTTGGGCCCGTCACCAGCGGATATTATGTGGGTGAAGTAACTGAAATAATTTGATGATGAAGGAGCCCATGTTTAATTCAAGGCTTTGACCTGGCTGGCTCTTCCACCTCTATTATTTTCCTCCTCACCGGAAAGATTCATTAATCAATCAGGCCAAAGCAAGTTTGACAATTCATCTCCACACGCACATGTACACACACACGCACACACACTCCTGAATACATTGTGCCACCAGCACTCGACTCTGCTGCCCATCTGCTGCCGATGGCTTTGACAGCTCTGTTAACTGCTTCATATTTAACAACTTTGCCAGTGCTCTGGGGACTGGCTGGCTCCGGGGGTTGGGAACAAGCTATGGAACCTCCCACCCCTCTCTTCAATCCACCTTCTGGCAGTCTGCACCAAGGGCCGTATTTTCAGAGGTGCAGAACGCCAGCCATTGACGGTGATGGGAGCCGTGGGAACTCAACTTCTCCGAAAATCAGACTCTAGAAGTGCTCCTTTTTCTCCATCACTCTAGTGTCACTCCTTTCATTTGCACGTGGCTCTGAGCCAGGTCCCTAATGGACAACGGCCTATACCAGAGAAGTCCCCATTGCAATCTCCACTGACTAGCATCCTTCTTGGTCGGCTAGTCAACAGCAGGCAAGGATTGAGTGGGCAGTGGAGACAGGAACTGCCTTCTGACTCCTTAGGGGCGACTGACTTACTTAGGGTGACCAGATGTCCCAATTTTATAGGGACAGTCCCAATTTTTGGGTCTTTTTCTTATATAGGCTCCTATTACTCCCCACCCCTTATCCCGATTTTTCACACTTGCTGTCTGGTCGCCCTAGGCTTACTCCAGAATTGAAGTGCACGCGGGGAGAGCTTGTGGGCCTCCAGGGATCTTTCACTGGGACTAAATTCACCACTAGAGTTCACAAATAACACAGAGAACAAGAATGGCAGCTTCTCCCTGCACCTGCCCACCTGCCTGTGAACCAATTTAAGGCCTTGGGGGAAGCCTAGAGGGATAGGCATATCTTACAGTGTCTTGCTGGGCAACTAGGGGGAGCTAGAGCCCTACCTGCACCTGAAATATTGCATTCAGTTCTGAGTGCCCCATTGCAGAGGGCTGCGGACAAACTGGAGACAACTGAGGGAAGAGAAACCAAATGGATCAGGGGCTGGCATGGAAGGATAAGCACATCTGGCTTGGGCAAGGGGCTATTATGGGAAAGGGACAGGGTAACGGATTGCAAATACCTGAAGGGTGTAAAAGCCAGAGAGGAAGAGACTGATTTAGGGAGCTGCACGCAGAGATGTAACGAGGAGGAGTGTGATGAAATTAAGGAGGGAATCGTTCCGGCAGAATAGCAGGATAACGTACCTGACACAGAGATGTACTGGACTGGGATGCGAGCCCCATCATTTGAGATGGATAAGACTGGACTGCCAAAATGCTCGTAAATGTGCTGTTGCTACACCGGCAGCGTTAGGGCCCGTACAGACACATGCCCAGCCAATCATGTGCTGTTCTCTCAGCTGCTGTGCTCTCACCAACAGGTCGGAGGGAAGCAGCGCACCCATCCCAGTGTTCACGTAGGGAAGGCCTGAGACACTCACCATTCTCCATGATGATCTGGGGCACCTCCTTGGCAGCCGGGGAGATGCACTGGATCTGGTTCCCCACCACCAAGCCGTCCATCTCGGAAAGGTCCTCGAAGGTGCAGTTGACCCCTGCTGACAACTCAGGGACGTTGTAGGTCTCCAAGACCAGCTGCAAGCAAAGGGGGCGGGAGAGAGAGAAGGAGAGTGCTGAGCTCAGTGGCAGACAGACGAGGCCAGCAAAAGAGAATTACACTGGAGAGGTTGGACAAAGAGCCTCTTGCTAGATAAAGGATCCTCCTTCAACAGAAAGCAGCGACTCTGGGGGGAGGGGGATGGAATGCAGATGTAAACACAAGTGGCGTGTGGCTATGCAGGGGCGGTGGCTGCTGCTTCACCGTGCAGGGTGAGTTCAAGTCGGGTCAGTGGCGTGGCGTGCTCGACATCGGTCATGCAGGTGTAATATTGGCAAGGGAGTCTTTGGACTAGGCTGTGAAGACTGGGGCTCGCTGGCCCCTTGGCACAAGGTTTCTGAGGAAGGTGACTATTACTCACAAGAGGCACTCTGCGGACTACAGAGAAACTGTAGCGCTCCAGTCTAACTCTCTACGCCTCCTCTCCTAGCATCACCAGCAGAGGGAGCTCTCTGTCACCAACAAGTTCCTGTGTATAGAGAGTCTAGTTACAGCCTTCAGTAAGCCACCAGCATCCGCTCCCTCTAGTGGGCCAGCTGAATTACTTCACCTTTACAGGCAGCTCCGAAATGCCTGCCCCATTTGATCACTCGGTTAAAGGAGCAGCAGGCCCTGAGGTCGTGATGTGTTGGGGCACTAGCATGGTAAATAAAAGGACAGCTAGGCGCTCTGTCGCTGTCCGGCACTCTGGAATCCCTGACATCCACTGGCTTTGCCACTACTAAAGAACAATGAAATAAACAAATCGAACAGCTGGTTTCCAGGACGTTCACGTACTCACGTGACAAAGCATCACTGGGTTTCTTGCCATTTGGAACGGAAGATCCATTTTACATGAGGTCCCGCTTATGATTCTAATTATAACTCTGCTCTCAATCTGCTGCATCCACCCCACCACCCCCACCTGCCATGGTAACAAACCGAGGCCAAAAAATATACAGACACCAACAGCGGCAGCAGGGTACTTCCACACCAATAGCACAAGCCCCCTGCCAGTGATCTAAAGGCGTTACTCCACTCATGGTTAGTAAATACCAGAGCCTTATCCTTGCTGGGGCCAGCCATTAAAGGGAGACATGATCACATGTGCTCAGCCAATGTATTACATGCTCCCCCATTATATAAGCTAGTTCTGAGCATGAGGTCTGTGAGAATCTGAGACTCATCTGAGACCCAATCACATGCAGCGGGAGAGAAGCTCCCAGTAAAATGGACCTGTCCCTCTGCCCATCCATGGAGCAGTAGAAGGAGGGAACAAAAATCCCACTCGTTGCCTTCCCATGGTATGTTCTCATCACCCAGTGAGGTGCGTTATGGGAGCTGTGTGCCTTCCCCTAAGGCATCCAGCATTAACCACCTCAGAGACAGCAAGGGCGCAGAAGAGAGGGACCATTAGTCTGATCAGTCTTACAATTCACCTGTAAATTCATTGCCTGGTTAAGGGGAGCACTTTGTTCCTGCCAAGTTATGGGAGGGGAGAGGGAGAAGCTCTGAGGACTGGGGTGGGCTTGTCCCCGGGACAATGCTTCTATTGAATGGCTCCACCTCTGTCACTTCCTCCCTCCCATCAACGCACCCGGACCAGCAGTGGAGGGGAAGGCTGGAGCTCTCACCAGGCCGCTGCCCCAGCCAGGGAACTTGCTCACAAGTGTGTAAAATGCAGAATGCAGATTTGTCACTTCTCCGAGCACAGTCACCAAGGAAAAGGCCTGAAAAACTTGGGCACAAATGTGATAAGCCTGGAGCTGCCACCAATGAACAAAAACTCCTGCTTTGGAGCCCCTGCAGTGGGTAGAGAATGCCCCCTTCTCCAGCACCTTTCTCCTCTCACACAGTCCATGAGCAGCAGCCTAGGACTGAGCCAGACCCAGATGTGACTCCCAAGTCCCTGGACACTTCAGCTGCCAAAGAAGAGTCAGTGTTGCCATGTGGACAATACCTTCCATAGGTCTAAGCACCAGCTGAGCAAACAGGCACATTCCCTACCCTCACGTCAGGGAAGAACTTGGCATGATCGCGGAAGAGGCTCTCCCCTAACCAGAACTGCCCAAAACTCAGTGTAGTCTCCATGACCCAATCAGTCTTTGACTTGTGCTAGGGTTTGCTGATAAACCATCTGAGATGGTGGTTACTGTGCTGTGGACACCAGTCCACGAGGAGCTGACTGAGACCCAACAACTCAGTTCATATGGGCCATCAGACAGCAAGATGCTGAGGACAACAGTAGCTCTGGGCTGACTTGCACTGCCTTGGTGACTCAATCAACATAGGAGAATTCAAAGACTATTGAGAGAATTAAAAATAATAAGTTGCACTCCCAGAAGAACAAACAATTTACGATGTCTCCGATTACTTTTGTCGTACTCCTGGGAAGGTTAAGTCACAGGAAAGGTAAGAGGCAGAAACAAAGCCGCAGGGACTGGACATACAGGCTAAAAAATAAACCTCAAACACCTTACTCTAAATACCTGAGAGATGGCCAGCTAGTGGACCGTGAGCACTCCACTGAGCCCACAAAGAATGGGGAGCTACTGACTGGCTCAACGGAACACTGAAGGGAGATGGAGCTTTTCATTTCTAGGCTGTGAGTTCAAAGCCATCCCAGGTCAATATGACCAGAAAGAGTTACCATGTGGCAGCTGTTCAGTAGCCTGTATGAAATAGGCCCCGGTTCAGTTCCTAGTGGGCACGTGATCACAACACAAAAACAGCAATATAAGGGGCACTGCTGTCATCAGGTACCGTAGACAGGTTGGAAACTGAATGGGCCCTTTACAATGAACTCTCTTCTTGTCCCTAGAAAAGGCTTTTCCACAAGGAACAGTAACACTAGTTGTTCCACTGGTATCATAACTATCCTGCAGTGCCAACGGCTGCCTTTAATAGCTCTCTGCCACAGGGACCACATCTAGTGCCGAGGAAGAGAGGGGGTTGAATGTAGCAAAGCATAAACCCTGGCAGAGATGGGCTGCAAGCTGCTATTTCTAGTGTCCCCATACCTCTGCTCTGGGGTGTTCAGTGTTGAAACCGTACCAGGCCTGGGTGCTTTGGTAGTTCAAGAAAGAGACCCTGGTCCATGAAGTGAAGGGAAATTGAAGTATATTAAATGGTCCTAGCACGCCTCTCCACCGTAGTCCTAGAAGCTGAATTCTAACACAGCCAAAGCCGATTGCCCATATTTTGCACACGGCTATAGAGTCCAATATCTTTGGTGTCTGAGGTAAAGAAGTTGGCTGCAATGGGTGAGCATTCCTCTTTGTTGGATCTGTGGTTCCTCTTCAGAACTGCATTCAGCTCCTCGCAATGAACTGGAGAAAACAGTTCCTAACCTTTTGTAACTATTGTTCTTTGAGATGTGCTGTATAAATCCATTCCACTCGTGGTGTGCGTCACCCCACGCAGAGTCATGGGACATTTCAGTGGTACCTGTCGGGGAAGCTCGAGTGCCCTCTGGTGCCATGTGCCCATGCATGCTGGTGTAAAAGGCCCAGCCGTCCCTGAGCTCCCTCAGTTCCTTCTTGCTGGACAACTCCGATGCAGAGGGGTAGGAAGGTCGGCGGTGGAATGGACACGTGAAACACATCTCCAAGAACAACAGTTATGTAAGATTAGTTACTCATTTTTCTTCTCTAAGTGATTGGTCATGTGCATTCCACTGGACGTGACTCATAAAGTAGGAGGAGGGAAAGGCGCTCATGTGCACACAGACTGGAGTAAAACTCATCAAAATGTAGCCTCATCTCTGGAGTACCAAATAATGCCATAATGGGATGTGAAGGTGTGAAGGCCACTCTACAGATCTCCTGGATAGGGACTTGTGCAAGGAACGCCGCCGAGGCCGCTTGCAATCTTGTGGGATGTGCCATCACTTTGCTTGGCAGGGAAATACCTGCTGAATCCCACACAAATGCAGGAAGTTATCCAAGATGGAATTCTTTGTGAAGAGACCAGGAAATCCTTCATTCTGTCTGCTATGGCCTTGAACAATTGAGTTGACAAACAAAACTGTTTAGTCATGTCTATGTAGAATGCCAGCACCCTTCTGACATCTCATGTGTGCTGATGCTGCTCCTCTCTATTGGCATGTGGCTTTGGTAAGTAAATTGACTGGTTTTGAAAATTTGAAAATTAGATACCACTTTGAAGAGAAATCTTGGATGAGGGTGCAAGTACACTTAATCCTTAAAAAAGATTGTACAGGGCGGTTTGAATATCAGAGCACACAGTTCAGAGATAGGTGCACTAAGAAACATGTTGTTAGAGGCTAAAATGGTGACCCCATGATCTTCAAAATTAGGTTCAAGTCCCAGGGTGGGATAGGTTCCTTTATTTGAGGGTACAACCTTTCCGGGCCCTTCACATATCTGATTGTCATATCATTAGAGCATATAGAATAGTTATCCACATGAGTCTGAAAAGCTGATATTGCTGCCAGGTGGACCTTGATAGAAGATATTACCAACGCTTGCTATTTTAGGTGCAATAGATAGTCCAGGATATGCTGGATAGAGGACTGCATTGGCTAGGCTCCAGACTGACAAGACCAAACAGCCTCCATATTGACATGTAAGCAGCTCTGCTAGAAGGCTTTGTACTATTTAACAAGACATAGTGAACCTGCTCCGAGCAAGACTCCTCTCTAGAAGTTAGCCATGGAGCCTGCAGGTCGTTAAATGAAGGGCCCATGGTTTAGGGTGGTGCAGTCAACCATGATCTTGGGAGATCAAGTCCAGGTGCAACAGGAGCGAAATTGGAGTCTCCACTGACAGATCCAGTAAAGTGGAAAACTAGTGCTGTCAAGGCCATGCTGGGGCTATTAATATAATCCAGGCCTGGTCCACTTGATCATTAACGTAAGAACTGGGTCAGACCAAAGGTCCATCTAGCCCAGTATCCTGTCTACCGACAGTGGACAATGCCAGGTGCCCCAGAGGGAGTGAACCTAACAGGTAATGATCAAGTGATCTCTCTCCTGCCATCCATCTCCACCCTCTGACAAACAGAGTCTAGGGACACCATTCCTTACCCATTAATGGACTTAACCTCCATGAATTTATCCAGTTCTCTTTTAAACGCTGTTATTGTCCTAGCTTCACAACCTCCTCACGTAAGGAGTTCCACAAGTTGACCATGTGCTGTGTGAAGAAGAACTTCCTTTTATTGGTTTTAAACCTGCTGCCTATTAGTTTCATTTGGTGACCCCTAGTTCTTGTATTATGTGAATAAGTAAATAACTTTTCCTTATCTTCTTTCTCCACATCACTCATAATTTTATATACCTCTATCATATCCCCCCTTAGTCTCCACTTTTCCAAGCTGAAAAGTCCTAGCCTCTTTAATCTCTCCTCATATGGGACCCGTTCCAAACCCCTAATCATTTTAGTTGCCCTTCTCTGAACCTTTTCTAATGCCAGTATATCTTTTTTGAGATGAGGAGACCACATCTGTACGCAATATTCAAGATGTGGGCGTACCATTGATTTATATAACGGCAATAATATATTCTCCATCTTATTCCCTATCCCCTTTTTAATGATTCCTAACATCCTGCTTGCTTTTTTGACTGCCTCTGCACACTGCGTGGACATCTTCAGAGAATTATCCATGATGACTCCAAGATCTTTTTCCTGATTTGTTGTAGCTAAATTAGCCCCCATCATATTGTATGTATAGTTGGGGTTATTTTTTCCAATGTGCATTACTTCACATTTAACCACATTAAATTTCATTTGCCATTTTGTTGCCCAATCACTTAGTTTTGTGAGATCTTTTTGAAGTTCTTCAGTCTGCTTTGGTCTTAACTATCTTGAACAGTTTAGTATCATTCTTAGCACTCTGTGTATGAGTGGGATTGGGGGAAAAGCGTAGTAGAACTTTTTCATCCACGGTAGCAGGAAAGTGTCTGTGATGAACCAGGACTGTGGCCTTGCAGGGAGAAAAATTATTGGCATTTCCTGTTGTCCTTGGTTGCAAAAGGTCTATCTGGGGAGTCCCCCACTGCTGAAAAATGCATCTGGCAACATCCAGGTGGGAAGACTACTCATGGTGACTCGTAAATGATCTGCTTAGGCGGTCCGCCAGCTCATTGTGCACCCTGGAAGGCCTCAAGGTCGATTGAATTGGCAATGCAAAAGTTCCATAGATGAACTGCTTCCTGCAAAGCAGGGAAGAGTGAGCTCCTCCTGGCCTGTTGAGGTAAAACATGGCTGCCATGTTGTCTGGGAGAACAAACAGGCTTTTTCCCTTGATGCGCAGTAGGAAGGTCTGACAGGCTAGGCAGACAGCCCTTAGCTTCCTGACTTTGATATGAAGAGAAAGAGATCCCTTGAGGACCCCAAACCTTGAGTTCAGAGAGGGCCCAGGTGAGCCCCCCAACGCCAGGGCAGATGCGTCCATCACCAGTGTCTGCGAAGGCTGATGGTGGACAAAGGGAATGCCCACACAAACATTGAGTGAATCAGGCCACCAATCTAGCAAAGTGAGAACCCGCAAGGGCACAGTGAGTACAGTGTTCAGAGGGTGTCAACTTGGTGATTAAATGGAGGCCAGCCAGACCTGAAGAGTCCTGAGGTGCAACCCGGCATGCTGGACTCCCTATGTGCATAAGACCATATGCCCCAAGTGCTTCACGCCATTTCGAGATGCTGTGATTGGGTGAACCTTGAAAACGGTCACAAGATAGCAAATTGTTTCGAATCTTAATGCTCTGGCTTGAGTAGAGTCCAGAACTGCTCCTATAAACTCTATCCTCTGAACTGGACGAAGAGTAGACTTGTCTGAGTTGATCAGTAGACCCACAGTTTTGAAGGTGGACTGGATGAGTTGAACACTAGAGAGAAAGTGATCCCTGGACCAGACCTTGACTAGCCAGTCATCCAGGTAAGGACAGACTCTGTACTCTTAGTCTCCTCAGGAAAGCAGCTGCCACTGCCACACATTTTGTGAAAATCCAAGGAGCTGCTGACAGGCCGAAAGGCAGCACAGTGAACTAGTAATGAAAGCGCTTTAGTATGTGTGACGGGTTGGATCACAGAAACCCCCTTGGGAGCTGCCACCAGATGTGCAAAGACTACCCCTGCGTCTGTTTTCCCTGCCAGCTCAGGACTCCAGCACCCTGTCTTGCTGAGCCAGACACTCTTGTCTGGCTCCAGACGCAGACCCAGGGTCTGAATCACTTGTCCCAAAGCTGCAAGTTTACCTGAAAACAGCTCGCAGTAGTGCGCTTGTCTTTAGCACTCAGATGCCCAACTCCCAATGGGGTCTAAACCCAAATAAATCCGTTTTGCCCTGCATAAAGTTTATGCAGGGCAAACTCATAAATTGTTCGCCCTCTATAACACTGATAGAGAGATATGCACAGTTGTTTGCTCCCCCAGGTATTAATACATACTCTGAGTAAATTACTAAATAAAAGGTGATTTTATTAAATACAGACAGTAGGATTTAAGTGGTTCAAAGTAGTAACAGACAGAACAAAGTAAGTCACCAAGCAAAATAAAATAAAATGCGCGAATCTATGCCTAATCAAACTGAATACAGATAACTTCCTCACCAGTTCCAGAGTGCTCCCTTTTACAGGCTAATCTCCTTTTAGCCAGGGTCCAGCAATCACTCACACCCCCTGCAGTTACTGTCCTTTGTTTCAGTCTCCTTCAAGTATCCTGGGGGAGGTGGAGAGGCTCCTTCTTTAGCCAGCTGAAGACAAAATGGAGGGGTCTCCCCTGGGTTTAAATAGACTCTCTCTTGTGGGTGGAGACCCCCCTCCTCCCTCCTCTGCAAAGTCCAGCTCCAAGATGGAGTTTTGGAGTCACCTGGGCAAGTCACATGCCCCTGCATGACTCAGTCTTTGCAGGCCGACGCCATTGTCCACATGGCATCTTGCATGTCTCCAGGAAGACTTCTCATGTGGATTGGAGCATTCCAAGATGCATTGTTCCCCAAGTGTTTCCTGATCAGGTACTTAACCTGGTGAATTCCTTCCTAAAGAAGCTGACCAAATGCCTCACAGAGCTTACTTAGAAATCAAGCAAGCATACAGCCAGTTATATCATACATACATTTATAAACGTCCCCCCATAAAGCCTTATGGGGTACGCTGTCACACCCTCCCCCTGAACTTACTGCCAGAGACTTGGACACTGTCCATGGCGGAGGCAGTATACCTAAAGTTCCTCTTTTCTGGACAGGGCATCTGCTACCCAGTTCTCCTTTCCTTTAATATGAGTAATCTCCATGTCAAACTCCTGTAGGACCAGGCTCCAGCGTAGCAGTTTGGAGTTGGTGCCCTTAGTTCGGTGGAGCCATACTAAAGGTGAATGGTCAGTTAGAATTCTGAACCTCCTATTAAAAAGGTAAGGTCTCAATTGTTTGACGGCCCACACAATGGCATAGCATTCCTTCTCTATGACAGAGTAATTCTGTTCGGCCGGGGACAGTTTTTTGCTCAGGAAGGCAATGGGATGCTTCTTACTGTCTTCCCCTGTCTGCATCAGCACAGCACCCAACCCTGTGTCTGACGCGTCAGTGCACAACTCAAAAGGCTTTTCGAAGTCAGGGCTGGCCAGCACAGGCTTCGCAGACAGGAGTGCTTTCACCTTGTTGAAGCCTTTTTGTCATGCCTCTGACCAAATGACCTTATTAGGTTGATGCTTTTTACATAAGTCCGTGATTGGGGACACAACGTCACTGAACCCCACCACAAACCTCCTGTAATAGTTTGCCAAGCCTATGAAGGATTGGACTTGCCTTTTAGTCTGGGGTACAGGCCATTTCACGATGGCTTCCACCTTAAGAGGGTCGGGGGATATTTTACCCCCCCCTACCCAGTGCCCCAGATAAGGGACTTTGGCTGCCCCTATCTTGCACTTGGAGGGCTTCACAGTTAGCCCAGCCTCTTTGAGCTTTGATAGCACGACTTCCAGGTGCTCTTTGTGGTCACCCCAGGTGTTGCTGAATACAGCAATGTCATCTATATACGCCCTAGCATAATGCTGTAAGCCATTTAACACTCTGTTGACCAATCTCTGGAAGGTGGCACCCGCATTTACCAGACCAAAAGGTAACACTGTGAATTCATAGAGCCCTATGTCCGTGATAAAAGCTGATTTTTGTTGTGCCTCTCCCTCCAGAGGGATCTGCCAGTAACCCTTGGTCAGATCAAAGGTACTAAGGTACTTGGCTTGGCTCAGCACATCCAGCATGTCATCAATTCTTGGCATGGGGTATGCATCTGTTACAGTGACAGCATTGAGTTTTCTATAGTCTACACAAAATCTAACGGTGCCATCTCTTTTGGGGACCAAGACCACAGGGGAAGCCCATGCACTGTCGGAATCCTTAATTACCCCCAAGTCCAACATGCTTTGTATCTCAGCCTGAATTTGCTCCTTCACCTTGCCGGTGGCCCTATAAGGCCTGGAAGGAGGAGGTTGAGCCCCTTTCGTGAGGATCCTATGGGACAGCAAGTGCGTCCTCCCTGGTTTGTTGGAAAACACCTCACTGTACTTCTGCAGTGTTGACAACGCTTCCCTCCTTTCGAGTGGTGTCAGCTCACTACAGATTTCTATACTTTCAAGGGACTTCAGCCATCAGATCAGTGAGTGGGTGTGCCTCAGTTTCCCCTTCGACACAACAGATCATGTTTACCTCGGCCACTCTGCTGTGATAGGCCTTGAGTCTGTTTACATGTACCAACTGGGGTACCGCATCATCCAGGGGCTTTTTAACTTTGTAAGTGTCCTCATTCGCCACTTCAACCACTTCAAAGGGCCCCTCCCAGGAGTTTTGCATCTTGAACCTTTTGGCAGGGCCGAGTACCATGACCAAATCTCCTACATCAAAAGTGCGTTTACAAGTATTTTTATCATACCACGCCTTTTGCTTGGCCTGACTGCTCTGGAGGTTGTTTTGTACAATCTCCATCATGTCTTTCAACTCCCTCCTGAACCTCTGGACATACTCAGTTACAGGTTCCTCCCTTACCGTGTTGCATCCTTCCCAGGTATCCCTGATGAGATCGAGGGGTCCTCTCACTTTCCTCCCATACAGAAGGTCAAATGGGGAAAAGCCTGTGGACTCTTGGGGTACCTCCCTGTAGGCATACAGCAGGAACGGTAATAGTTCATCCCAACTTTGGCCCCTCTTTTTGGCATACATCCCCAGCATGGATTTTAGGGTCCCATTGAATCTTTCCACCAGCCCATTGGCCTGGGGGTGGTAGGGGGCTGTCTTAAGCTGTTTCACTCCACACACCTTCCATAGCTCATTGAACAACTGCGACATAAAGTTTGCCCCCCGATCAGACAAAATCTCCTTAGGGAAGCCCACTCTGCTGAATATGGTGAGCAGAGCTCTTGCCACTGTCTCGGCTTCTATGTTAGACAGTGCAATTGCCTCAGGGTACCGAGTGGCGAAGTCTACTACCACCAAGATATACTTGTTCCCTCTCCGAGTGGGGCGTGGCATAGGACCCACTATGTCTATTGCCACTCTTTGGAATGCCTCCTGGATGATGGGCAAGGGACGCAGCGGAGCCTTCTGGGGTCCCCCCGGCTTCTTCCTCTCCTGACACACCGCACAAGTCCTACAATAATCCCTCACATCGTTCTGTATCCCTGGCCAGTAGAAATTCCTCTTCAGCCTGTCATATGTCCTCTGTACCCCCAAGTGACCAGCAAAGGGACTGTCATGCGCTACCAGCACTAATTCCCCCCGGTGTTGGCTGGGTACAACCAACTGCTTATAGGGTTGACCGGGACCCTGGTTTTTACCTACAGGGGCCTGCCTGTACAGTTTCCCGTCTTCTTCAAAAAACTTCTCCCCCCCCCTCCCTTCCTGGAGTTCCCTCCGAGATACACTGTCTTATACTTTCAAGGGAGGGGTCCGCCCTTTGTCTAGCTGCAAATTCCTGACAGACAACCCTTGAGATAGCGTCCCCGTCCCTGGGCACTGACTGCATCTCCCCTGCCCCCACCCCTGGGAGCCTGTTGTCCTCAGCCAGACAGAGGCCTGGCTCTGTCTCTCCCATATTTGGAAGTACCCCGCCTCCCTGCACTGTCCTGTCACTGAGACCTTCCCCCAACTCCCCTATGGGTTCCAAGGTCCCCGCCCCATCCCTGGGGGCTCCCTCTGAGTCACCCACTACCATGTTCCCTGGGGCAGGAGGGGTTGGCTGTTCAGCTGCATCAGACCTACAGTCATCAGCCGGAACAGCCTCCCCCTCACAGCCTTTCTTCATGCTGCGAGTTACCACACTAACAGTCCTAGTTCTGCTGAAAAAATCATTTCCCAGCAACATGTCCGCGGGGATGTCCTCGAGCATCCCCACCAGTAAATCCCTTTCCCTACCTTCCCATTCCACATGAACCTTAGCCAGGGGCACAGGGAACCTCTGTGGCCCCACCCCCTTAATGTGGGTCGTCTGCCCAGTCAGGACACTAGCGTCTGGGACCACACTCGGTCGAACCAGAGAGAACTGAGCCGCCGTATCCCTCCATCCCAGACACTCCATGCCATCAATCTTGACGACCTTGATGTGTTCCCTGTCCGCTTCACCAGGCCCCATGTCCACCAAGCTGGTGTGATAAGAGGTGGGGGTGCCCTCTGGGCCCTCAGGGCTGAAGGCAACCGAGCTAACATGGGACAAGGGAGGTTTACTCTCCTTCAATTTGGGACAGCTACTCCTCAGGTGCCCTGGGGAATTGCAGTGAAAGCACCTTCTGGGATCCCCGACTTGTGTAGGAAATTTGGGACGAGTAACAGGAGAATGGGGGGGTGACTGCCCAGGCTCCTTTTTCCCAGACCCCGGAGTAAAACGGTGATTCTGCTTTCCCCCAACCTTATACCCCTCTGCCAGTGGTTTATGTTTGATCGCGGCTTGGGCCTGTTCATAAGAGTCAGCATACTCAGCTAATTCACCCACTGCATTTACCTTTTTGTCCCACAAATACTGTTTAACCTCATCACTGCACATATTCAGGAAGTGTTCCTGAGTAACCAGATCACACATCCCTTCAAAGCTGGTAATGCCTCTCCCCCGCACCCATTTATCTACCAAATCTCTCATTTCATTGGCATAAGCCACATTACTTAATCCAGATCCCCTCTTAAGGCTCCTGAATTTAACCCTGTAGGTTTCAGGTGTAACCTGAAACTGTTTCAAAACCAGTTCCTTAAATTTACCATAGTTTGAAGCATCATCAATAGGCATCTTATTGAATATGTCCAGAGCTCTGCCAGTCAATTTTGCTATCAATGTGGTCATCTTCTGATCTTCAGGGATGGCATGGAGGGTGCACAGTCTCTCAAAGGTGATGAAATATTCGGCAATATCGCTGGACTCATCATACTGTGGACATAGCCGCTCCCATTTATGGATTTTCGGGGAAGTGGAGCCAGCAGGGGGAGGGTTTCGTCTCTTTGACTCCATAACAGCCAGTTCATGCTTCCGGGCCTCCCCACAGATTCCAAAAAAGCCACTGGACAGGTGATGGCAGTGACCCCTGGCCACCCACTCGACGGCACTCTCACCGAAGGTTCCCTATCAGGGTAGTAGTCCCTTGGCAGAGAGTAGCAAGCGTGGCTCCGAGAGTGGGAAACAGGAGCCAATCTCTGATTCAAAGGACCAAGGAGAGGCCACTCCCAACAATGCCAGAGACCGATGCCTCATCAAAGAAGGACGCAGTGCAGCCAACATTTCAGACTCCCCCTTCAGCGGTACCGATGGACATGCAGTTTGAGACAACTGATGCTGACATAGCATTGAATGCTGCACCAATGTTGCTGGTGCCCCTCTGTCTGCGGGTACTGAGCGGAGCGGTCTCCTGCACCACCAGACATACCAGCACTGAAAGGCTCAGAATGTCTCTCTCCATTGGGGCCGGTACTGAGATGGTCTCGGGATGGTGCAGTTGCGCAGATGTAGACGGCGCTCCCTCAAGCCCCAGACTCGATGATGCCTGCCTTGGTGCCGGAGTCAACAGTGCCACAGAAGAGGAGTGCTTGGGTTTCTGCTGCACTCTACTCTTATTCCCACGCTTCTCTGACTTTCTTTGTCTGAGGCGAAAGGACTTTGCAGATTTGGCAATGATCCTGAATACTAGCTTCCCCGAAACACTTCAAGTAACTTGAGTGTGGGTCACTCACGGGCATTGGCCTCGTGCAAGAGATGCAGTGCTTGAAGCCCAGTGAGTGAGGGACCCCTTGGTACTGACTAACGAAAAAAGCCCCTGCGGGCCAAAACAGAAAACGTACACTGTATTAACTAAGACGCTATGAATCTAGAAACCTATCTGCAATTAATTTACAATGAACACACTGAAAGCACCTGCTAAGGTAAGCCAAGCAATTCCAATGACTGCCACAGGCAGCTAGAAGGAACTGAGAGGTTTTGGGGGTGGCTGGGCCCTTTATATTGGCACACAGCAGCACGCAGCAACAGAGGGTGCTCAAGCCGCCCCGTTGGGTACCACGGAGAGAAACATTTCTGATGACTGTGCACGGGGCATGCACACACCATGAGTGGAATGCACATGTGCAAACACTTGAATGAGAAAGACCCCCTCCATGTTCCTAATTGGGAACAATCAAAGTGGAGAGCCTCCTCCCTGGGTGAGACCCCAGTGTATGTCAGGGAGCACCCAGGGAGACAGTGAGTTCTATGTAGACATCCAGCCAGACCAAGTATATCCAATAAAGCTGCTAGTGCTTCCCACTGAGCCTGAGTGTGTCAATGAAAGGTTACGGGTAACCAGGGACATAATACTGGCAATGAGGGTGAGACCTCTTTAGGCTTCCCTGGAAGGAGGAGACACTGTGGAGATGAGGGTCACTCCTGCTTACCAGCACGTTGTACTGGGAGACGGAGATGTTGTTGGGATGCACGGTGAGCCGGACACACTGCTTCATCTCCGAGGCAAATCTCCGAGGCTCGCTGGAGCGCTCGCACCGTTCCTTCCGGGTGCACCTGAGGAAAAGGGAACACACAGAGCCAGAGATTAACAACAAAGCCGCGTGGCACGGCAAGTGATTGCCATGGGACACAAGAAGAGAATCTGTGCCCCGGGGGCTGCCACCGGCCAAAGGAGAAGGGGGTCAGTGCCATCCCCCCTTCACCACAGCCTCACAGGATCATCTGACTGATTCTGCGGGGCTGGCATTTAGCAGTGCACAGCAGCCATTTCGTCTAGGAAGTGCAGCCCATATCCAATCAAAACTACAGGGGGAGTTTTAAGTGGGTAGAATCACTGCACGTGCAGTGCACTTCACTGGGAGGTTATCTGAGCCTTGGGCTAAAAGCATCTGGTGCCTTCAGAATGTAGCACCTGTTCTGAAGGATGACGTAGCCACAAAGTGAGGCTACACAATGCTGTGTTGCAGGAGGTGTGTAGAGAGGATCCAAGCCCAGCCCTAGGAAAAGGATGGACAGCTCTGGAGACTGGTCCTCTACTTATGGACAGAGCAGTGCAAGCTTCCCTCACTATGTAACCCTACCTCCCTCAGCCCCGATCTCTGGCAGAGAGAGGGCTGCCCAGTCTGCATGGCACATTTCATTATTAGCCTCTCTGTCCATTAGTACCTCTTCTGTTGGTGACTTTTGGGTGTGGATACCTGTCCATTGGACTGAATCCTCCACCTCAGTTCCACTGGCCCCTGGTAGCCTTCGGAGGGTAACAGCTTTGGGTCAAAAACAGCCGGGTGACCAAGCGGTTAAAGATCACATGCCCCTTTACCAGCTAGGCTATGGGACACCAGATCAGGACTGGACAGAATATGGGGTACCAGTGGCTGCAGCAGTCACCTTGCATGCAAGGTGCATTCCCTTTGCTCAGGTCACTGCACCTAGGTAGCGCTTGGGAACAAGAGGTTGCTGCAGGCAGGAGAAATCATCTGGGAGTTGGAAATCCTAGGGTACTTCCCTCACCATGGAATAAAGAATCCTCCAAGAGGAACATAAGAACGGCCATACTGGGTCAGACCAATGGTTCATCTAGCCCAATATCCTGTCTTCCAACAGTGGCCAATGCCAGATGATTCAGACGGAATTAACCAAACGGAAATGTATCGAGTGATCCATCCCATCGTCCAGTCCCAGCTTCTGGCAGTCAGAGGTTTAGGGACACTTAGAGCATGGGGTTGCATCCCTGACCACCTTGGCTAATAGCCATTGATGGACCTGTCCTCCATCAACTTCTCTAATTCTTTTTTTAACCCAGTTATACTTTTGGCCTTCACAACATATGCTGGCAACGAGTTCCACAGGTTGACTGTGCGTTGTGTGATGAAATACTTCTTTTTGTTTGTTTTAAACCTACTGCCTATTCATTTCATTGGGTGACTCCCTGTTGTTGTGTGAAGGGGTAAATAACACTTCCCTATTCACTGTCTCCACACCAGTCATCATTCTATAGACCTCTATCATACCCGCCCCCCCAATCATCTTCTATCTAAACTGATCAGTCCCAGTATTTTTAATCTCTCCTCATATGGAAGCTGTTCCATATCCCTAATCATTTTTGTTGCCCTTCTCTGTACTTTTTCCAAAACTACTGTATCTTTTTTGAGACGGGGTGACCAGAACTGCATGCAGTAGTCAAGGTGTGGGTGTACCGTGGATTTATATAGAGGTATTATATTTTCTCTCTTATTATCTATATCTTTCCTAATGGTTCCTTACATTCTATTTGCTTTTTTTTTGACTGCTGCTGCACATTGAGCAGATATTTTCAGAGAACTCTCCACAGTGACTCCAAGAGCTCTTTTCTGAGTGGCAACAGCTAATTTAGACCCCATCATTTTGTACGGATATTTGGGATTATGCATTACTTTTCACTTATCAACATTGAATTTCATCTGCCATTTTGTTGCCCAGTCACCCAGTTTTGTGAGATCCCTTTGTAAATTTTCGCAGTCAGCTTTGGATTTAACTCTCTTGAGTAATTTTGTATAGTCTGAAAACTTTATCACCTCACTGATTGCCCCTTTTTCCAGACCATTTATGAATATGTTGAACAGCGTCGGTCCCAATACAGATCCTTGGGGGACTCTGCTATTTATGTCTCTCCACTCTGATACCTGACTGTTTATTCCTACTCTTTGTTTCCCATCTTTTAACCTGGTAAGTCCCTTCCCAAAAAAGGACATAAGGGATTCCCAACTTTCCCTCGCTCACTAGGTGTCCGGAGGCAATTCACTGAGGACGCAGTTTTCATAAGTGGCCACTGATTTTGAGGCTCAGAGATTCTCAGAGATGCTAAACAGCCACGATTCTAGTCAAACTCAATGGCAGCTGTGAATGCACTGGGGAAAGCCAGCCTTAAGTGTCCCAATTACGCACCCCAAATCAACAGCCACTTTGGAAAATGTTTGCTCTAACACATTTGGGTCTCAGTTTCCCCATCCATAAAATGGGGCTAATAATATTCACCTCTCTCCCTCCCAGAGGCTGTGAGGATGGAGTAAGGATCGGACACTACTTTGAAAGTATAAAGTGTTCCAGGGGTGCTAATATTATCTGTGTTGTTTTATATTGTCTCGGATCATCTCGGGAGGGCCCCGTGAACATGGGACTAGAATATGAATGGCTAGGCTTGAGACGATTTCCAACCAAATCTTTTTTCAACCAGCATGAAAAATACAGGCTCCATGCCTGTTGCCCGTCACATTCAGCGAGAGGAAGATGTCTGCCGAGAAACCCACAGGGTTAATATAACAGGACAGCTCCAACTGCATGCCAATTACCTTTTGCCATTAAGCTAATGGTATGAATTTGCAAAGGTTGTTTCAATGGATTGTATTATTAGCAGCAATATTGCTTCCATTCAAATCTGCTCAGAAGATTAAGTGTGGGTGTTAAATTGTTCACCTACTTCCAAACTTGTGTGCAAGGGGAGGGACTGAGAAGTATCTGTACGAAGACGCCTCACTCTTTGGAGCAGGGATGGTTTCTTATTAGGTGCATGTACAGCGCCTAGCATAATGGGGCTCTGGTCTTTGAATGAGCTCTCTTGGTGCTGCTGCATGACCAATTATCTCAATTAAATAATCAGAATATTATACAGCAGAATGCAGCTGCCAGGTATGAACTAGAGATGGGTCCAAACCCCCTGAGCATGTCTGAGATTTGGGGCAGCCTAGGTGGGCATCCAAACTTTGGCCTCTGGGCTTCTTTCCTGTCGCCGAGCCTGGATGAGACAAGAATCATCATCCAAAGCCTAAACCGCTGACTGGGGGAAAGTTTCTCACTTCCTGGGTTGGGCTGAAAGTGTAGGAACTGGAGATCTCAGCTATTCTCATGAGATTTGCAGCCTGAGTTAGCAGATCGGGAACGTGACAGCGGCACACTATCTTTGCGCTCGTATAATATACCCCCTTCTTGCTAGGAGCCAATGTCTCATTAGTCTTCTTTACTGCTGCTGCAAGCTGGATGGGGAATTTTAAATGCTGGGTCTCCAGAGGGCTGGAAGGATAGAATGCTAACTGCTCTGAATACCACAAGTCAGCCCTCTCCGAGGGAATGCCAGTGGGAAATGAGGATGAGAGATTTCTGCACGCCACTCTTACAGCAGAAAATGGACACAAAACACTGGAGGAAAAGTGACATGAGGAGACTGGGAATAGCCCAGCAGGGCCGGCCTTACGGGTGGGTAACGTGGGCAGCTGCCCAGGGCGCTGTGGTTAGTGGTGGCACCATGATCAAGAGGCAAGGAGCGTGGCGGGCATAGGGTGCAAGGCCGCAGAAGGGAGCTTGAGGCAATTGGGTGTGGGGGGAGGCCAGCAGGGCCTAGGGGCAATGGGGGAGGGGAGCCTGGGAAGGCAGGAGGAAACAGGGGCAAGGGGAGGTGGGTGAGGAGCCTGGCGAGGCAGATGGGTGAGAGGCCGGGAGAAGTAGCAGAGGCTGGGGGGATGGGTGAGGCTGGGTGGGGAGCCCAGGTAGGCAATGGGGGCCGGGAGAAGCAGCGGAGGCCGGGGCGATGGAGGGCTGGGTCAGGAGCCCAGGGAGGCAACGGGGGCCAGGGCAATGGGGGGATGGGTGGGGTCGGGAGCGCAGGGTGCCAGTGGGGGCAATGGGCGATGTGGGGCCAGGGAAGGCAGGAAGCCCAGAATGAAAGGCTACTGGCCTGATGTCAAAAAACTGATGCAAGAGTTATTTGAGGGATATACACACCTCATGGCCAAATCCTCTCATTACAGGACTAATGACATGCCCTGCTTTGCTGAAGTCAGTCAGACACGTAGGCCCTGATCCTCAAAGGTATCTAGATGCCGAGCTCCTGTTGATTTCAGTAGGAGCAAGGTACCTAAATACCTTTGGGGATCTGGGCCCTGATCAGAATTCTGGTGACTGTAGCCAAAAATGTGTTTCAGCTCTCAGTCAGACTGCACCTTTCCTCCCACTGAGCAGCATGACCCCACGTAAGAGACTTCCAAGGGGAACTGGTGAGACAGCGTGGTCCAGGGCAGTGGTGCCCAAACTTTTCCTCTCGCGCCCCCCCCTTATCAGTAATAGAATCTGTCCGTCCCCTCGTCCCCCCATTACTGCACGGTTGGCTCAGCAGCGGAGCTTGGGATGAAGGCAGAGCTGGGGATGAGGAGCTGGGGCTAGAGCCAAGGTTGGTCTGGGAGCAGAGAGGGAATGAGGGCAGAGCTGGGATGGGGGCAGACAGAGCAGGGGGAGGAGTGGAGCTGCAGCTGGGGTTGGAACCGGGCTGGGGGTGGAGCTGGGCTGGGGGCGGAGTGGAGCTGGAGCTGGGGGTGGAGCTGGGGGTGGAGCTGGGTTGGGAGCAGAGCAAGGGGCCAAATGGATCTGCGGCTGGGAGTGGGGACAGAGCAGGGCTGGGTGGCGCTGTTGCTCCCTCCCCACCCCCTGTGGGCGCTGGTCCAGGCACCACTGTGAACCCCCCCCAAACATTCCTCTGCACCCCCTAGAGGGCGTGTCCCACAGTTTGGGGACCACTGGTCTAGGGCATTGAACTGGGACTCAGGATACAGACTAGGGACCGATGGCTAGGTAGCAGTTCTGCAGAAAAGGACCTAGGGGTCACAGTGGACGAGAAGCTAGATATGAGTCAACAGTGTGCTCTTGTTGCCAAGAAGGCTAACGGCATTTTGGGCTGTATAAGTAGGGGCATTGCCAGCAGATTGAGGAACGTGATCGTTCCCCTTTATTCGACATTGGTGAGGCCTCATCTGGAATACTGTGTCCAGTTTTGGGCCCCACACTACAAGAAGGATGTGGAAAAATTGGAAAGAGTCCAGCAGAGGGCAACAAAAATGATTAGGGGTCTGGAGCACATGACTTATGAGGAGAGGCTGAGGGAACTGGGATTGTTTAGTCTCCAGAAGAGAAGAATGAGGGGGATTTGATAGCAGCCTTCAACTACCTGAAGGGGGGTTCCAAAGAGGATGGAGCTCGGCTGTTCTCAGTGGTGGCAGATGACAGAACAAGGAGCAATGGTCTCAAGTTGCAGTGGGGGAGGTCCAGGTTGGATATTAGGAAACACTATTTCACTAGGAGGGTGGTGAAGCACTGGAATGCGTTACCTATGGAGGTGGTGGAGTCTCCTTCCTTGGAGGTTTTTAAGGCCCGGCTTGACAAAGCCGTGGCTGGGATGATTTAGTTGGGAATTGGTCCTGCTTTGAGCAGGGGGTTGGACTAGATGACCTCTTGAGGTCCCTTCCAACCCTGATATTCTATGATTCTATGAAACCCAGGAGCTATTCCCAGCTCTGCCACTCACCTGCTGTGTGACCCTCCCCTTTGTCTCCTGTTCCACCCTATGCCAGTCATGTCTATTTAGACTGTAAGCCTTTCAGGACAAGGACTGGCTCTCAGTAAATGTTTGTACAACAAGGCTCTGATCTCTGCTGGGATCTCAAGTGCTGCTGTAATATAAATAATTATTCCAGACAATGAACTATGTTAATATAATGTCAAGGTTGCAAAGTCAAGCACTCAAGAGTTAGGAGATGCCACAATTGGGTTCCCTCTGCACCCTTAATTTGCACCCCTCCGCCCCCCCGTGCACATGCATTATGATACAGCCTTTCATTGCGTGGTCACGTACTACTTTTCCCCACACAGTCTTAATTTTACCATTTCTTAACACGTGAGTGCTGGATTCTGCAGCCTTAACATTTTATTTATTTGCTTTTAAAATGTAATTTCCTAATTTAAAAACAATGCAACAATGTGACCAAACAGAAATTATATCCAGTGGAGCCATAGCGATCCCCAGCTTGGGTCACCAGCAGGGTTCAGCCCATTAGATCAACAGCACAGACCTCTACCACAGGAGCTAACAAAGGAACTGATAGCAGTTGCAGGTTCCCCTTACGTGGACAGGCCACTAGAGGAAGATGAGACACAACGTTTGCCAGAAAATTTCACAGCTCTTTACTGACGGCAGAGGAATGGTGAGACTCGGACTCCTGGGTTCAGTTCCAGGTTCTGGAGAGGAATGTGCTTTAGTAGTTATAGACAATTCTGCTGCAGCTCCTATCTGCCCCACCTTGGCTCCGGCCCTGTAGCCTCACTCCTGTCCCCATCCACTCCTTGATTCCTGCTTTACTCTTCCTATTCTCTCATTCCGCTGCATTCCACTCAGGCAGCTTTCTCCTTCTGCTCCTCCTCCCTTCCTGGGTGCCAGCAGAGGGAGCATTGAGAGAACAGGAGAGACTGCCTCTTTGCTCTCGGTATATGTCGACACCATAGACAAATCTGGCTGGTGGAAGGAACAATTGCAGAGAAAGTCCTGCTCACACCCTGAATCCCTGGGCTGGAGCATGCCCAGTGCAGATGGAATCTTCAGCAAATTTAGGGGCCAAACTCTAACAAGTCTCTACTGAGAATGTGCAATCAAGTTTTTTTTTTTGTTAAGCCTTGTAACGTGTCCAAATTTGGGTGGATCTTCATGGGGCAGCAAAAGGCACAGCCCTGACAAAAGGCAAACCCCATGCCAAGTTTCAAGTGCCTGGGTCAAAGCAGAGAGGTGCTAAAGCATTTCCCCCTAATCTCATTCTCAGAAATGGCCGAACCGTTTTAGCTGAAATTTAAAAAGACTGAAATAAAAGAATCAGCCCGAGGCAAGACCCGGCATGGAAAATTTCAGCCAAAATTATTTAAGTTTGGCAAAGTTATAAACAACTGAAAACAGGGTCTTATAATGGGAACTGTCAGCCAACCTTAACTATAGGCATCACTACCAGCTACACATATGTTAAGGGTTGTTGAAATATATGTCCACTATCAAAATGTGAGTCACATGAAAGAATTACCGCCTGTCTAAACAGCTGAGCTATTTGAAACAAGTGGACTGAATAGATTAAAAACCAACCACTGATATGACTTCTCTGATAAGACCCTGCATAGCCCCTGAACCTCATAATGTTGCCTTGACTGCTGTATTCCCTTACCCAGTGCATCTGATGCCTTCTTTATTACTGCGTATCCAGGAAAATAACCTGTGCTACCAACAATTCTGTTTCCCTGTAATAAAACATCAGTAACTCTAAAATATCAGGTCTGTCAATACACGGGGATCCTTTCCCACTGTTGTATAATCTAATTCAGTGCTGTTCACACTGTAATTAGCTTGGGCATTGCTTCTACCCAATGGCATCGCATTACACTTAAGACATATAACATGTCCTATTCCACCCTTGAGCCCATTCTCATAAGATTATGGTGTAAAAGAGCCGCTTCCCTCTGTGCTTTAACCACTCCTGCTACTTCAGTATCGGCTGCACATTTAACAAACAAACATGTCCTGGCTCTGTTTAACTGATCAGTACAAAGATTAAGGAATCTGATCCCAGCCCAGAGCTGGGTGGAATCAGATTTCTTAATACGGAATCCCATTTCCTCACCCGCTTCCATGAAGAACAAATGGTGTTAACTCCAACCCTCTGGGCTCTACCCATTGATCGATTATTTTAATAATATGAAATTTATACTTTGCACTTGTACAGCATCTGGTCCACGGATCTCAAAGGGCTTTGTTCAGAGCTAATTAATCGTCACACGACACCCCTGCCAGGTTGATATTATTCCCATTGTTACAGATGGGAAATGGAGGCACAGAGAGAGGAAATGACTTGTACAAGGTCACACAGCAAGTCTGTGGCAGAGGCAGGAACAGAACCCAGTGCTCCTGAAACCAAGGATGAGGTGAAGGCACTGCACTGGGAGATCAGGAGATCAGGGTTCACTTCCCAGCTCTTCCTGAGACACCATTTGGGACTTTGGGCAAGTCACATGATCTCTCTGGCCCAGGTTGTGAGACCCTTACTCTCAGTGAGTGGTGAATTCAATGAGTAGTGGAGTAAGGGTGTATTCAACGTTAGCAAAAGGTTCACAGTTTGACCTATGTCTGTGCTGCAGAAAAAACCCATTGCAGCAAGTCTCAGAGCACGGGTTAACTGACTTGGGCTCGTGGGGCTCACCCATGCATTAGGGTTGCCAACCCCCCCGGATTGGCCAGGAGTCTCCCAGAATTGATCTCCCAGTGGCTACTGAAACCAATCTGGAAGATCTTAATAGGCCACTCAAAGAATGGTCGGCGGCGCAGTGTGGCTAAGGCAGGCTCCCTACCTGCCCTGGCTCCGTGCGGCTCCCCCAGCCCAGAGCTCTCACCCTCTCCCGCACCCCCACCACCTGCCCCAGCCCGGTGAAAGTGAGTGAGGGTGGGGGAGAGCGAGCGATGAAGGGGGGGATGGAGTGAACGGGGGCAGGGCCTCAGAGACGGGGTGGGGCACGCATGTTTGGGTTTCTGCGATTAGACAGTTGGCAACACTCCTCATGCTAGGAGTGTAGACATTCCTCCTTGGTCAGGGGCCTGGGTCTCTGAAACCTGCCAACGGGGGGTGGGTCTAGACCCCAGTCTCTCACCTCAATGGTATCATCTACACTGGTATTTTTAGCTCTGCACTGCAAGCTCCATAAGCCTGAGTCAGTTGAGACTCGGTGCTGCTGGATTTTCTTGCAGTGTAGACGTACCCTAAGTTTCGCCATTCCCCACGTGTAGAACAGGAATAGTAATACTTCCCTTCTCTCACTCTGTCACTGTCTTGTCTGTTTATACTGCAAGCTCTTTGGGGCAGGGTCTGTCACTCTGTCTGTGCAGCCCCCAGCACAATGGGGCCCTGATCTCAGCCAGAGCCTCTAGGTGCTACCGTAATACCAGTAATACCCAGCACCCTGAATCACCCATTTTAATAATAATAATAATTATTATTATTATAATCGTGGGTCACAAGCTGTCTGAACCCACTCCGCTCCCAGCCCACAACTGCCTCCCTCCAGCTTAGAGCCGGTGGGGACTAAAGCTGGCAAGGTCAGGGTTCCCACGGTGCCCAGTCTGGGGATGTCCGTTTTAGTAGTGAACATGTCCTGAAAGGGCAGGGGGGAGTTCTCATTGCCCTGGCCACAGAGGAGGGGACGTTCTGGCTACTCAGGCCAGGGAGGGGAGGGGGAGCTGTGGGGCAGGTAGCACTGCGTTCCCAGGCCAGGGAGGGGAGGGGGAGCTGTGGGGAGGAAGTGGGCTCTGCTTATCCATGCCAGAGACATTTGCTTATTTGTCCGCGTCCCGACCTACCTTCGGTTGGGACACGAATTGTCCCAATATTTTGCCTCCGCTCACAGGCTCGCGCCCCCCTGCCCCCTCCCGCCCTGACTCCGCCCCTTCATTCCCTCATTGGATCCCTCCCCAAATCCCCTCCCTGGACCCGCCTCCAACCCCACCCCCTCAGTGCCCCATTGGATCCCTCCTCAAATCCCCGCCCTGGCCCCGCCTCTTCCCCAAGCACGCCGCATTCCTTCCCCCCCCCCCCCCAGGCTTGCGCTGATCAGCTGTATGGCGGCGCAAGCACTGGAGGGAGGGAGGAGGTGGAGACAGAGCGGAGGCAAGCTGTTGGGGGGGGGCCGGGGTGTGGAGCTCCGCCGCCGGCTTTTTTTTTTTTTTTTTGCTCCGCCCTCCACCCCCCGCATCCCAATATTTCACCTGCGTGATCTGGTCACCCTAATACCAACTCTAATGAGACTAATCAATTAAGGTGGACTATTATCAGCTCACTCCCTCTTCTCTCATCCCATCATCCTTGCGCTCGATCCTGGCCCCTGCCCTCCACCCCGTGTCAGTCACACTCACTTACTGCACCTTGGAGTCATCTCTCTTTCTCTCTCTCGGGCTCAATCTAACACAGCTCTTCACCAGTCTGGATCTTTCTCCCCACTTCCCACACGCCCACCCCAAGAAGGAATGGGACAACAGGGAAGAGAAAATGGCATCTGGGGATCTCTTGAGTGAGGGGAAGAGGGCATGTGGAGAGATGGGAGGGGAGGACAGGATCACATAGGTGGGATCTTGGGGGGCAGGCAGGGATATGGTGAGAGGGGGGTCTCTTGTGGGAGGGGAGGATGGGACCTGGAGAGAAGGGAGGATAGGACTGAGTGGAGACTAATTGGGGAGAAGAAGAGGATATGGTGAAGGGAAAGTAGGATCTGAAGAGGGAAAGGGGGAACTGGGCATCTCCTGGAGGACGAAGAGGACAAGGAGGGTAAAGATAGGGGATCCCAGTAGTGGAGCCTGGACTTCTGCTGGAGCAGAGTGAAGGGAGAAAGTCTGCAGCAGCCAATGACTGGGGAAACCTGGTGCGCTTGGGCCAATGGCGGGGAAGAGCGAGGTGCAAGGGAGCCGGGATCGCTGTGGAGCAGAGCAGCCATGTCGCACATAGGATCAGGACCCTTAGTAGCAGGGCCGGCTCTGCCCCAGCCTATCCCTGTGGAGGCAGGACAGCTGAGATGGGAGTATGGGATGGCACTCCATGCTCTGAAACAATCCTGGCCAGGCATCCATTACAGAGGGACCAAGGTGAAAATTTGAATCCAGATCCCCAGCACCTCAAAGTCCACAGATCTGGGGTTTGGGCGTGGGCCCATCGCTAATGTCAATGCACCCAAATTACCATTGCTCTCAAGCCTGGCCTTTCTTCCCTTTCCCTCACTGTTGACTCCCAGACACATTAGGGTCAGTGGCAGATTGACACACGCCCGTGAGATTCCATAGTGTTGGCGTGATGATCCAGCGTCATGGGCTCTCTGCTCACATGTGGCACGGGCAACACGGCACCCTGCCAGAGGCCAGATGGCTGTGTGCAGAAACAGTGCAAACCCCCATAAGCTGCAGGGAAACCCCAAACTCCCCCTCTGCGAAACCTGACCTACATGTTAGCTGGGGCCTCTGGAGAAGCTGCAGGTGACAGTGTTGTACCAGAGCAGGGGCTCTGAGACACAAAACGTTCTTGTGCTATTCAGTTGTGGGAGACAGTCCAGGAAAATTCCCCAGAGAAGGGAGAATTGGGGCTGGACTAAGTATTTCAGGGAAACTTTACCTAGGTCTTGAATCCAAGAGCTCGCGCTCCCTGTGACCCCGAAACGACGAGATAACTGGCTCTGTGGATGAGGGGAAAGCAGTGGACGTGTTATTCCTTGACTTTAGCAAAGCTTTTGATACGGTCTCCCACAATATTCTTGCCAGCAAGTTATAGAAGTATGGGCTGGATGAATGGACTATAAGGTGGATAGAAAGCTGGCTAGATCGTCGGGCTCAACGGGTAGTGATTAATGGCTCCATGTCTAGCTGGCAGCCGATATCAAGCGGAGTGGGGCTGGTTTTATTCAATATCTTCATTAATGATCTAGAGGATGGTGTGGACTGCACCCTCAGCAAGTTTGCAAATGACACTAAACTGGGAGGAGTGGTAGCTACCCTGGAGGGTAGGGATAGCATACAGAGGGACCTAGACAAATTAGAGGATTGGGCCAAAAGAAATCTGATGAGGTTCAACAAGGACAAGTGCAGAGTCCTGCACTTAGGACGGAAGAATCCCATGCACTGCTACAGACTAGGGACCGAATGGCTAGTCAGCAGTTCTGCAGAAAAGGTCCTAGGGGTTACAGTGGACGAGAAACTGGATATGAGTCAACAGTGTACCCTTGTTGCCAAGAAGGCCAATGGCATTTTGGACTGTATAAGTAGGGGCATTGTCAGCAGATCGAGGGACGTGATAATTTCCCTTTATTCGACATTGGTGAGGCCTCATCTGGAGTACTGTGTCCAGTTTTGGGCCCCACACTACAAGAAGCATGTGGAAAAATTGGAAAGAGTCCAGCGGAGGGCAACAAAAATGATTAGGGGGCTGGAGTACATGACTGATGAGGAGAGGCTGAGGGAACTGGGATTGTTTAGTCTGCAGAAGAGAAGAATGAGGGGGGATTTGACAGCTGCTTTCAACTACCTGAAGGGGGATTCCAAAGAGGATGGATCTAGACTGTTCCCAGTGGTAGCAGGAGACAGAACAAGGAGTAATGGTCTCAAGTTGCAATGGGGGAGGTTTAGGTTGGATATTAGGAAAAACTTTTTCACTAGGAGGGTGGTGAAGCACTGGAATGGGTCATTTAGGGAGGTGATGGAATCTCCTTTCTTAGGCTAGGTCTATACTACCCGCCTGAATCGGCAGGTAGAAATCGACCTCTCGGGGATCGATTTATCGCGTCCCAACGGGACGCGACAATCGTTCCCCGAATCGGCGCTCTTACTCCACCAGCGCAGGTGGTAGTAAGCGCCGCCGACAGAAAGCCGCAGAAGTCGATTTTGCCGCTGTCCTCACAACGGGGTAAGTCGGCTGCGATACGTCGAATTCAGCTACGCTATTCACGTAGCTGAATTTGCGTATCTTAAATCGACTCCCCCCTGTAGTGTAGATGTACCCTTAGAGGTTTTTAAGGTCAGGCTTGACAAAGCTCTGGCTGGGATGATTTAGTTGGGTATTGGTCCTGCTTTGAGCAGGGGGTTGGACTAGATGACCTCCTGAGGTCCCTTCCAACCCTGATTCATAGATTCATAGATTCATAGATTATAGGACTGGAAGGGACCTCGAGAGGTCATCGAGTCCAGTCCCCTGCCCGCATGGCAGGACCAAATACTGTCTAGACCATCCCTGATAGACATTTATCTAACCTACTCTTAAATATCTCCAGAGACGGAGATTCCACAACCTCCCTAGGCAATTTGTTCCAGTGTTTAACCACCCTGACAGTTAGGAACTTTTTCCTAATGTCCAACCTAGACCTCCCTTGCTGCAGTTTAAACCCATTGTTTCTGGTTCTATCCTTAGAAGCTAAGGTGAACAAGTTTTCTCCCTCCTCCTTATGACACCCTTTTAGATACCTGAAAACTGCTATCATGTCCCCTCTCAGTCTTCTCTTTTCCAAACTAAACAAACCCAGATATTCTATGATTCTGTGATTCTATGAAACAGGATTGTCTCCATCCCGAAGAGCGAGAGAGAAACAGGATCCAGGGGATCTCCATCCTTTCGCCCCAGGAGAAAAGTTGTGATTTCAACAGCCCTGGCCAGAGCAAAGGGAGCAGTATGGTGCATTTGCAGGTGGGCGGCAAAGGGTCCAAATGACAGGATTCTCCCCCTCCTGATTCAGGACTGGATGGGCAGCCCTGGAGTCCAGGGGATCAGTACACTCAGGTCTGGCTCCCCCACCAGCCCCAAGAGGAGAATGGGATAGTTCTTCCCAAATTGAACAGCGCAGGGAAGCTCTGTGTCTCAAAGCCCCTGCACTCGTACAGCACTGGCATCTGCCGCTTTCCCCCCGAGTTCCCAGATAACCCATGGGTCAGGTCACGCAGTGTGGAAGAGCTAGTGGGAGCGGGAAAGATTATGGTTTCACTAGAGATGCTGATGCAGGGTCTCCAGGCTGACACTTACGGAAATGTGCAGCGATACGACAGCCTGCCACTGACCCTAATGCGTTCGGGGACAGTACGGGCCCGAATGGGAACTTGCAAAGAGATCCTCCAAGACCCGAAATGACACCAAATTGCAGATGGAGACCAGTTCCTTACACAGATCCCGGCCCCAGTTTCCTCATAAGCACTGATTCTAATCCTTTTCTTTAGTGTTTTCACCCAAAGAACCTGACAAAGGCAGATCAGTATCATCATCCCCACACCTCACAGGGGCGAACTGAGACACCAAGAAGTTAAGTGACTGGCCTGCGGTCATACAGCGAGTCAGTGGCAGAGCAGGGACTAGACCCCCCCCTTCTGGTGTCTTGAGTCCCGGCCCCATGTCCTAGCCACTGATGGGATGTCATTGTGGGATGGAGCCTCATGCTGAGTGAAATGAGTGAAGGCTCCCGAGGACGGAGTCAGGGACAATACAATCCTTACCCGTGGCTGGGCACTGGCTTATCTGAGCGGATTGGTGTGCCAGGTTTGCCTACGCACTCTCTAGAGCTCTGCAACTCGACAGGACCCAACTACAAATGTCGGGTTCAGGTCAGGTCAGAAAACAACCCAGCCCCCTTGGGCTTGCGTCAGGTCACCTCCGATGGCCTCCTTCTGCCCGTGGGGTCAGCGCGGCAGCTACATGCCCCGCTCCTGCCGGCCGTCACCACCTCGCTGCACTGTGGAGTGAGCGTGCAGAGGAGGCACCGCGCTTCTCACGCTGCAGCACTCACAGCGTGGCAGGAGCAGGGCCCGAGTGGACCCCTACTACTCTCAGCTGTTACCGAACAGCTTTGCTGAGTAGGTTCCTGAGTCATTTCCCATGGATCAAGCCTTACACAGTGACATCCCCCCAGACCCCTCTCTCCTAGCTCTGTAAACAGCCCTTGCCCTGAAGCTGAAGAGGAATGCGGCTTGATTTGGCCTCAGCCCTCTGAAATCCAGAATCCCACTCAGCTCAGAAATGCTGTTCAAGAACTGGCCAGCAGAGGGAGCTCTATGGAAGCCAAGTGCCATCAGGATCGTGGCATATTCAGCCAGCAAAAGGGAGCCTAGAGATGGGGCTGCAAGACGCCTGAGCCTAGAGATGGGGCTGCAAGACGTCGGGATCAGAAATTCCTTGGTGTTCAGAGTGGTTTGCATGGGGGGTTGGGCTCAAGCCCCATCTCCCCCTGTTAGTCTGTCCATCGTGCGAGATGGAGCGTGACAAGATGAACTGCTTTCGGGGATGGATTTTGCTTCAAGATGCCAAGTGCCAGATATGGAACAAATAAGCAGGTACCGGGCCCACAAACTGGTCTCATACAAAAAGAACAGGAGTACTTGTGTATTGTCTCATACAGGCACTGCAGAAAGCCAGCCTCATCTCTCCTGAGATCACCCTCCTCTCCTAGGCTGGGAAGATAGTGAGGCTGGGGCAGGAGGGAGGAAGCTGAAATTTGCTTTTCCTTCTACAGGATCCTGGCAATTTTCTGGCTGGAGTCGAGAAAAGGGATAAGGAGACAAAACTGCACTAGCACGTAAAGTTTAAGGTCAGCTCCTGCAATGTTTTGACATTTCCAGTCTCCCCCAGGGTCCTAAGGATAGGAACACCAGAAATGTCGAGACGTAGATATAATTGACCTTAAACTTTCTGTGCTAATGTGGTGAATCTTGATTCTTTCCACCCCCTTTGCCATTCCCTTGCTTCAGAACGGGCCGGGGCGGGCGGCTGGTTTGCTTCCCATTCCTGCTAGAGAACACACCAGGCCTACCCACTTCAGGCTGAAAGAGGTTAAACCGCCCCAAAATATCAACCCCGGGTGCTGTCATTGCAGGGTGTAAAGGCTGTAAACACCCCAAAGAGAGAGGGGGACACAACTGGGGGAGGAGGGATGAAACTCAGCAAAGGATGCATCTGAAAGGTGACATCCTTTAGAGCAGGGAATGTCATCACGGATGCCACAGCAACACCCGCTGAGATCAAGGCACCATGTGCTACAGAGACACCACCCCGAAGGGCTTACCAGCTAAATTGACAAGGAGGAGTTATTACCCCCATGTTAGAGATGGGGAACCCAGGCACAGAGCGGCTACGTGACTTGGCCAAGGTCACACAAGGAGTTTGTGGCAAAACTGGGAACTGATCTCATGAGTCCCCGTCCACTGCTTTACCCACAAATCCTCCTTCCTCTCTAGTAGCCCATCACTTGGGACATTTAAAACTAGCCTGGAGAAAATGCCAAAGGGAGCTGGTCTACACGGGATGGCTAAATGATCTACAACTGGGGTAGTCAATAGGCAACCCGCAGGCCAAATCCAGACCACCAGACTCTTTTGAACGGATCCCAAAATCTTTTTATTTACTTATTATCGTTATTGTTATTGTCTCTGGAGTCTGGACCTTGACTAGACCTTGACCAAGAAATTTGGATCTTGACAAAAAATAATTGACTACCCCGACCTACAGTAATAGGCCTTTTCCATCTCTAACTCCTAGGATCCTTGCACTCGTGGCCCGTGGGGTTACTGGGAGAGCCCTGGGGGCAGGAGGCAAGAGGCCAGTGGTCTTGCTGCCCCTGGAAGCGGTCCAAGACGGCAGAGGCTGGCTCCTTCACCTGCCTATCTCGGGCCTGCCCCCGACCCTGTCACTTAGCCAAACAGAGTGAAGATGATAATTGCTCTGGTTGCTAATCTATTCTAATGCATGGTAATAGAAGCCGAATTGCTGCCCTGATAACTCGCCCGGCTCATGCTGCAGAACCTCAGCGCAGTCTCTGTCCTGTTATCTCTGTCCCCAGGTGGGCCCCTCCCTGGATCAGAGTGATTTAATAAACGTTCCCTCCAGGCCTCAGGGGCATGCATGCAAGGGATTTGCTCTCCCTCCTCCCGCCCTACAAATTCAAACATTTAATAACGAACACCCCTGCTCCCGGGGGGCCTGTCCCCTCCCCCTTTCTGGGGCTGCGGATTGTCTTGTCACTGCTCAGCTTGCCCATGGGATGTGGGTAAAGGGAGTGGCAGCCCAGTGACTCTCACCCCCAGCCCATTAGGGGCCCTGGGAAGTCCAGAACAAGCACTCTTGGTTCTGAGATGGCCCAGCAATGGCACTGACCCACACTAGACAGGCTCCTGATGACGAAGGGCCAGGGGTGCCTCAGGGGGGAGGGAGGGCTCTATGGTTCATTAAGGCCAGAGATGAATGGAAACACTTCACATGCAAATCCCTGGAAATTCGGAGCCTTTTGTCTCATGAAAAATTGGAAACAGTTTGCCCGCCCGGGGAATGAGTGGGGAGAAGGGGAGGGCTGGGGACAAGGAAACCCACCCCTCAGCTGGCCCTCTTCGGCGTGACAGAAAGACCCCATTTTCCCTTTTCCCGCTGCGTGACAGTCGCCGCCTTCTGAGAGGGCTCGAGAACACAAACCGAGCCGAACCGGGCAGTGTTGGAGCTTCAGTCAAGTGTCAGGGCCGGCTGAACACGTCGAGCAGGGCTCCATTAATCCTTATGCTCACATTGGCACTCGACCCACCTTGTCCAAGTGATGACAACTTAGGGCATACACCTACGCTAGCCATGACTGCAGCTTTCTGAGATACAGCCTGGCATGCCATGTGACCCAGGAGTCTCAGGCCGCTGAATGCTGTGGTGAGAGGATATGCTTTCAGTCACCGCACCAAACCCCATAGTGCTTCAAACCTGGCTTGTGGTAGCAAGGCCTTGGCCTTTGTGAAGTCTAAGACGACTCCAGTAACCTCTATTCTCTGCACAGGTTTCAGAATTGATTTGTCCCGATCTACTAGGAGCCCCAGTGCGTCAAATGTGGACAGGATGACAGATACACTGGATAACACCTGAGCTTCAGTCTGACGCCTGACCAACCAGTCATCCAGGTACGCACCACATGGATTCCTGATTTTCCTAGATGTGCCACCACCACCACCAGACATTTCATGAACACCGAAGGAGCAGCTGAGAGACTGAATGGGAGCACAGTGAACTGATATTGGGACCCATTTGCCACAAATCTGAGACATTTCTGACGGTTGTGCTGTACGGTGACATGGAAGTAAGCGTTCTTTAAGTTGAGGCCAGTGTATCAGTCCCCCGTCTCAGGGAGGGAATAATCAAGGCTAGGGTAACCTTCAGGAATTCGTTTACATCTCTAAGATCTAAAGTAGCTCTGAGACCTCTTTTTGATTGGGGGGGATCAGGAGGTAGTAGGAGTAGAAGCCTTTCCCCTGGAGGCCCAACAGGACTTCCTCTATGGCCACTGCCTGAAGAAGTAACTGGACTTCCTGCTGAAGGATGATCTCTTCATAGTGGTCCCTGAAGAGGGATGGGGCAGTGGGAAGGAGAGGTAGAAATGAACTGGAGGGCATAGCTCTGTTCCACGATGCTTAAGACCCACGCGTGCAAAGTTACATGGGCCTAAGCACGGAGGAAGAGGGATAAGCAATTTGTAAACAAAAGGTGGGAAATGGATGGATCCACAGTCACTGGTACACGGCCCTCGACCAATGCATCAAAATGTCTGTGTGGATGAGGCGGCTGGATGGGATGAGCCCACTGATGCTGAAGAGGAGGGCGGCAGATGTCATCTCCTACCATCCCTGCCCTTTCTCCTTGGTGGATCTTGAGGCCATGGAGGAAAACCCTGGTGTTTGTATGGCTGTCGAGGATGGAATTGTTTCCTCTTTGTCACCGGAGTATAGATTCCAAGAGATTTCATTGTCGCCCAGGTGCAGGGAAGTGATGTAAGAACTCTCCTCGTCCAGGGACAGATGAAATGCTGAAAAGCTGCCCTGGTGTCAGAGTCCAGATGAGGTTCAAGTTCAACTCTCACTCATGAGCTGCCCACCTCATGAGAACAGATTCCAGTCACATCCAAACTGAGAAATCGGCCCCTTCTGGACTTGGCTCTGGCCCAGAACCATCCCACAGGGTTGGGTTCGGCTCCGTGGATTCAGCTTTGAATCCGCTCACAGCTGACATTCAAAGGCCTCAGGACTCAAGGCTCTGATTGTGACCTAAAGACAGAGAAACACTCTAGCCAGCCCAGACACCTCAATGCTGGGGGAGGTGCTCTCACATGGGCACAGAGCAAGAGTAACCACTGAAATCAGGGGTGCAAACCCAGCATAAGGGGGATTCGAATGAGGCCTATTCACTGCCTGTAGAGACAGGGGAATAATAAGATCTATAAAACTAGAGCTAGGCAGGCAGAACAGAGGACACTGGCACTACCCAAGCAGGGAGGGTGCAAGGATGTTTCACGCCCTAAGTGAAACTTCCACCTTGCGCCCCCCCCCGCACAAGCTCCCCCCCCGCCCTGAGCTCCCCCTCCCCCGCAGCAGCTCCCCCCCTCCACCCTGAGGCACCCCCGCCGTGGCAGCTCCCCTCAGCCCGGGGAGCCATGCGGAAGCTTCCCGCCCCAGCTCACCTCTGCTCCGCCTCTCCCCGAGCACGCCGTCGCTGCTCCACTTCTCCCGCCTCCCAGGCTTGCGGCGCCAATCAGCTGTTAGGCGCCGCAAGCCTGGGAGGGAGAGAAGCAGAGCGAGGAGGCGTGCTCAGGGGAAGAGGCAGAGCAGAGATGAGCTGGGGCGGGGAGCGGTTCCCCTGTGTGCCGCCCCCCCCCCCCCCTTACTTGCTGCAGGCAGCCCTCCCCGTGCCCCCCTGCCCCAGCTCCCTCTGCCTGAATGCCGACAACGACCAGGGCGGCCGAAGATCCGGCCGCCGCCGAAGGACCCGAAATGCCGCCCCCCAAATTCTAGGTCACCTAATGGGTTGCACCGGCCCTGTACCCAAGACAAAAGCCTCTTGGTGCAGACACCAGACCCACCTCACCCCCTTTCACTCTACCGTAGCCATCCCCACAGTCCGAGGTGCTAAGCACCATTTGAATATGGCACAAGGCACGAGGTAAAGGTGTTATTATTCAAGTCAGTGGTTCCAGTGAGATTATCCAGTTTAATGGAGCAGCTTGCATGGACCTCCCCTAAGCCTGAACTTTCGCTGTTGGAGAATTCCCAGCCAAGTGGAAAATTAGAACGAAAAGGAGAGAGGATTGTAGGGAGGAGAGGATGATTACGTTCTGTAGAACTTAATTCGTAACTACAGCGATGGAAAGAATAACTCCCAGCACCAGTGGACAATCCCTGGCAAACGTATTTCAATTTAGAAGCCGGCTTTGCTGCTGCCGCTACAGCGTTATTTGGTGCCTGGCTTATGCTGCTCTGTTGATTTAATTTTCCACCCAAGATATCGGCTTTGTCCCCAGCCTGTGGATTCTGCCTCCTCCCTGCCAAGGCTAGAAGAGTACATAGCCCTCTCCCCACCCACTGCTGCCCTGTCTGCTAACAGCTCGGCTGCTGTACTCCGTGCCGGACAGGTCCAGCAGACTGGACTCAGGAGATGGACAAACCCTGTAGTATTACAGCAAGCGAGAAAGAGGCCTGTGATGGACACACACAGAGACAGTCCACCTAGCTACTATGCTCAAGGCACATTAGAACTCTAAGGGTATGTCTTCACTACTCGCCGGATTGGCGGGTAGCGATCGATCAAGTGGGGATCGACTTATCGCGTCTAGTCTAGACATGATAAATCGACCCCCGAGTGCTCTCCCGTCGACTCCTGTACTCCACCACCACGAGAGGCGCAGGTGGAGTCGCCAGGGGAGCGGCAGCAGTCGACTCAGCGTGGTGAAGACACCGCGGTAAGTCGATCTAAGGACGTCGACTTCAGCGACGTTATTCACGTAGCTGAAGTTGTGTAACTTCGATCGATCTCCCCCTCTCCTGCAGTGTAGACTAGGGCTATAAAATGTGAAGGGGAGAGAAAGAGAAAGAATGAGAATGGGGAAGTCCAAGTAGGGCTTAGATGACGCACCCATGGCCACATTAGAAAACAGTGCAGAGCTAAGGACAGGGATAACATTGAGGGTGAGGGGGTTGCCAACACTCCAGGATTGTCCTGGAGTCTCCAGGCATTAGAAATTAATCTTTAATTACAGATTATGTGGTGTGATGAACTCTCCAGGAATATGGCCAACCAAAGTTGGCAACCCTCATATGCATGCATGCCACAAAGGCATACCCATCCTCTCCTGCTGTGGCGAAGGTGGTCAGCCCATCTTGGGGTTTCTGAGACCATCCTGATTTTCATGGCTCTGTTCTCCTTGGACAGTCTGAGAGCCAATCAAGTTCAGGAGCTTGGTTTGTGACCTCATGCAAAAGGTGCTTCCTGCAGCAGCTGGGCACCCGCCCAATAGCCACTGCTCTCCGCTCTGCCTTCAGAGCTGAGCACCCAGACATCAGCCGCTGCTCTCTGCTCTGCCTTCAGAGCTGGGCACCCAGACATCAGCCGCTGCTCTCCCCTCTGCCTTCAGAGCTGGGCACCCGGCCAGCAGCCGCTGCTCTCCGCTCTGCCTTCAGAGCTGGGCACCCGGCCAATAGCCACTGCTCTCCCCTCTGCCTTCAGAGCTGGGCACCCAGACATCAGCCTCTGCTCTCCCCTCTGCCTTCAGAGATGGGCACCCAGACATCAGCCGCTGCTCTCCACTCTGCCTTCAGAGCTGGGCACCCGGACATCAGCCGCTGCTCTCCGCTCTGCCTTCAGAGCTGGGCACCCAGACATCAGCCGCTGCTCTCNGCTGGGCATCCAGACATCAGCCGCTGCTCTCCGCTCTGCCTTCAGAGCTGGGCACCCAGACATCAGCCACTGCTCTCCGCTCTGCCTTCAGAGCTGGGCACCCGGCCAGCAGCCGCTGCTCTCCGCTCTGCCTTCAGAGCTGGGCACCCGGCCAGCAGCTGCTGCTCTCCCCTCTGCCTTCAGAGCTGGCACCCGGCCAGCAGCTGCTTCTCTCTGCTCTGCCATCAGAGCTGCCACCCGGCCAGCAGCCGCTGCTCTCTGCTCTGCCTTCAAAGCTGGGCACCCGGCCAGCAGCCACTGCTCTCCGCTCTGCCTTCAGGACTGAGTTGTGGTATATGTACTTGTGTGGCGGCAGGGGTGGTGGTGATGGGCATAAACAACTACAGACACAAAGAAGAGGGGCCCGATCAAATACATTTGAGAACCACTGTCTTAGAGGGCTCCATCCCAAGTCCTGGACTGACCCCAGCTAGCGTGTGTGATCTGCCAGACTCACAGCACAAGGGACAGGCATGGATCTAGCAAGCCATGGACTAGAAAGATGTCTCTCTGAAACCCTACACAAGGTGCACACATGTGACACCGCAGAGGAGCTGACAGACTAATGAAGGCAGCAATGAGCATTTCACAAGCTGAAATGGTTTTTAAAAGGAGTTAGGTAAGAACACAGGTACTAATGCGACAGGAGGGCTTGGGCCTGTGTCCAGATGTTGGGGAGCAGCACCAGAATCAGCTCTATCAGCTGACTTGGCCTGTGGTATGCAAGAGAACAGACTCGTTGATCACAATGGTCCCTTCTGGCCTTGAAGTCTACGGGCCAGATCCTAGCTCCATGGGAAGCTGCATCGGTTTACACAGCTGAGGATCTGGTCTTATGAACTCCAGTTAACATGTAGAACTATAGCTACCAGGGCATCAGGGCCATTAGTTCACCTCAATTTCCCACACGACCCCAGGACACGTGCTGATGTGCAGCATAGCCTGGCTGAACTCTGACCCTAAACCTCTTCCCAGGGGTTCCATATATTCCTCAACGCAATGGTCTGATCACCTGGTCTGTAGGGGAATGTGCCTGCACACAAACGTAGATGGTGCCTGGAAGGCAAGCAGAGAGCTAATTTTGTTTACCTCATTCCCGAGTGCAGAGCAGTAAAATGTTACTGCTTCCCAGAGGCATGAAATATAATTTTGCCTTGAAGGTTAATAGTATTCTCCCCAGTGAGGAAAGGAACGAGTGAATGAAAAGCTCTTTCGCAACGTCTCGCTCTGCCCCTTGGAGACCCTGCTTCTCCTAGCCGCTGACTGCAGTCTGAACCAAGTGCCCTCCTGTCTGTGACGCCACACAGGAAGGTTGCTCTTGTGGCTTAAATGCTGGGCTAGGAACCAGATCGGGATATAATTTCCAGCCCTGCCACAGACACCCCGTGTCACCTTGGTCAAGTCACGGATCTCTCTGGGCCTGTGTTCCCCGCCTGTAAAGTGGAGGTTCTAGTTCCCTACTTCACAGGAGTGCTGGGATGTGATGACGGGCCAGATATGCACCTAGGCAGAAGGAGAAGGGCGACCCACTGGTGAGCCAGGCAGTCCCTCCTGAAGCCAGGGCCAAAAGGAGAAAGGTGAGTGTTCTCAGCAGTCCTGCTTCGAGCTAAGGAGCATTAGATTGCTCCTTAATCAGGGACAAGAAAACCTCTGTGCATTCTTGGTCTGGAGCTGATGACCCTCAAATCCCACCCCAGCAACTCTACCAGTTACACTACAAAATAATCCCCATTAGCTATTAGCAGCAGCAGCCCAGATAGTTTTTCATCAGCTCTAGAATCAGCACAGAGTGACAGCACTTCAATGTGGACTATTTCCTTCCTCCTGTCTCCAAACCAGGGGATGAGCGCCCTGCCTAAATGCGCTCCTATTCCTACCAGGCTGCAGTGGAGAGAGCGGTGACTGTAACTTGATGCCCTGTCCCACCTGTATTTTTAAGCCTCTCAAAACAGAGGCTGCTGGACACCTGGCTCTCTGGTTCCAGCCTCTGGTGCCTAGGGTCACCACACAAGGTCTCCTGAAGTCCTGGCCTGGGCTTGTCGGTTATGAAACAGGCTGATGATTGCACTTCCCCCAGTGGCAATCAAGGCAGAATTACTGGTGGAAGAAATGTAAAATATTAGATTCCCTTTCAAGCCCTGAGTTTCCTAGTCAGCCATGGAGTACAAGGCCAGCCTCTACCCTCCAACCTGGTCTGTCATGAACAATCCACTAAATCTATCAATTTCCCACATCGCTCAGGAGAGGATATGAAACACGAAAAGCGGCAGAACACTAATCCATTCTCTATATAAAACAACCAATAATAAGCGGGACATTTCCTATTACCTGCCACACAGTCAGACAATTACGCTGATTGATTCCAGTCAGGTTTTACACCCCACTTTATCCATCAGCAAAAGGCTTCATTGCCATTTAATATAACAGAACAGAACATGCTTAATGCAGCCTGGCAAACCGCACAGTATCGGCATTACCAGTCACAATAATTGATGAAGTAACACAGCGTTCGTATGGCCAGGTTTTGTGCAATCTCTGAATGGAAAGTGTAATAAAAAATCTATTAGAACGTCCACACAACAGTGAGTCCTCCAATAATTCTTCTCTTATTTTTAATGAACGTAGTGCCGGTGGAAAGGGCTGGTCTGACAGTCTTGGAGACAGATGTCTTCCACTCTCAGAACAACTACAGCCCTGAATGACCATGGTGATGGGCACAGGATAGATACAGTAGAACCTCTGAATTACAAACACCTCGGGAATGGAGGTTGTTCATATCTCTGAATGTTCGTAACTCTGAACAAAACCTTCTGGTTGTTCTTTCAAAAGTTAAAACTGAACATTGACTTAATGCAGCTTTGAAACTTTACTATGCAGAAGAAAAATGCTGCTTTCCCTTTATTTTTAGTAGTTTATGTTTAACACAGTACTGTGCCGTAGTTGCTGCTTCTTCTTTTGGTCTCTGTTGATGCCTGATTGCGTACTTCCAGTTCCAAACGAGGTGTGTGGTTGACTGGTCAGTTCGTAACTCTAGTGTTTGTCACTCTGAGGTTCTACTGTAGGTAGACAGATAGATATTTCCAGTGTTCTTGTAGCCAGATTTGTCCCTAAGATTAGAGACACAAAAGGGGGGAGGTGATATCTTTTATTGGACCATCTTCTGTGGGTGAAAGAGACAAGCTTGTCCTCCCTAAGGATAGTACTCTTCTTCAGGATCTGAAAGGCCTAGTATGGTTCAAATTAGAATTAAACATTTAGATGGCTGATGAGAACATCAACTATGACATAGACATAGAATATCAGGGTTGGAAGGGACCTCAGGAGGTCACCTAGTCCAACCCCCTGGAAGCAGGACCATCCACAGATACCTTAGAGCAGGACTTCTCAAACTTCATTGCACCGCGACCCCCTTCTGACAACAAAAATTACTTCACGACCCCAGGAGGGGGGAGACTGAAGTCTGAGCCCACCTGAGCCCTGCCCCCCGGGTGGGGGGGGCAAAGCCTGAGCCTCACCACTCTGGGCAGGGGGGGCAAAGCCAAAGCTCAAGGGCTTTAGCCCCAGGCAGGGGGGCTGCAACCTGAGCCCCTCCCCCCAGGACTGAAGCCCTCGAGCTTTGGCTTCGACCCTGGGCAGTAGGGCTCGGGCTTCAGCAAGTCTAAGCCAGCCCTGGCAACCCCATTCAAAGGGGGTTGGGACCCACTTTGGGGTCCCGACCCATAGTTTGAGAACCGCTGCCTTAGAGAACTATATATGTATATAGTTCTTGCATCCTCTCTGAAACAGCTGGTACTGGCTATTGTTGGAGACAAAATAATGGACTAAACGGACCACTGGTCTGATCTGGTACAGCACTCCTATGGTCCTTCTCCTCTAATACAGCTAGGGTAAGCAAGGAATTTCAGGTCTTACTGGAGAGAAGGGATGGATGGATGGATGGATGGATGGATGGGTGGGTATAGAGGGAGCTCTGCAAGAGTTGGGGTTAATCCAAGTCAATGCTGAAACTGCAAGAGTTGGTTCACATCCCGCCCCTGCAAATTAAACCACAGGGCACCTATCATGAAATCTACACATTAGTAGAGCTATCACTCTAGCCAATCGCTAGCCTTCCTCCAACCTCCGGCTCCATCTATGGTAAACACCGGGTGTCTCTCTCAAACCAGAGAATCCAGTGATGGAAAAACACCTATTAGCTAATGCAGTCTATTTTCTGCCAACAGAGGGTAGGTCCCTACAGCACATTCGCTAGCGTTTTGTCCAGTCTCCTGTTAAGATTTCCACCACTTCTACTGGAAAGACAACTCCGCAAGCTGATGGATCTCCCTGCCGGGAACTTTCCTCTGACATTCAGCCTCCACTGTCCCATTATTCTTAGTAAACACCCCATGTATTACAATATCTAATCCCCTTCCCTCCTTGGTATTCACACCCTTCCAGGACTTGTGAAGTGCTATCGCATCTCCTCTTATTCCCTCAGCCAAGCTAGATGTATTCTAGCTCTAACTCTCTCCTCAGCAGCCAGCCCCTCCTGTCCCCTAATCATTTTTAGTTGCTCTTCTCTGCCGTCCCTCCCCTTTGTCATTCCCTTCCTAGCGCCTGGAACTGAACGTGCTATTCCGGGTGCAGTGGCAGCAGCGTCACCCAGACCACCCTCCTCTGTGATGTGATGCCCCTGAGCACGCACTGGACTTTCTTTAATGCCGTATCGAACTGCAGACTCATGGACAGATCACTAGCTGCCGGCAAGTTGTGCTTCCTTCCATCAGGGCTCAATGTAGCCAGTATGGCCTGGGTTTCCAGAAGCACCAAGCACTTATGACTCCACACAAAGTCAATGGGAGACGTGGATCATCAGCACCCCTGAAAATTAGACTGAATCGCAGTTACTGTCCACAGGCAGATTTGACCCGCCATCAATGTCCCTGCTCTCCCAGGCTTCTCTGCCCTTCTGAGTAAATTATCTTTCTGCAGATGTATTAGCTTGTATTTTTCCAAGTGGAATCGCCCCTCTTCTCCTACAAAATCAAGCAATCAATCAATCTAACAAAGTCCTGCAGGCAAAGCATCTTTGACCAAGGCCCTGTGTCATTTTATCAGATGCTGAAGCAATAGCGGGAGGTGGCTAACAGCCAAGTCCATTGAACAGCAAGTTCTAGTCTTGTTTATTAATCTGTGCGCCTAGCACCGGCTGCATTGTGCAGAAGGGTCTATAATATGGATTCCAGATAATTAGAGGAAGGTCACTGGCAGGTATAGACCTGGGCAATCCACAGAAACATCTAGCTCCGTCTGAGCAGACAAGGGGATGCTGACCTCAGCTGTTCTTGGAAGCCTGGCTTCCAGGGGGGCAATTCAATAGGTAATTAGAATGTGCACAGTTCTAGCTGGGTGGTTTGTTGTTGGTTTGTTTTTTTGTTTTAAAGGCTCATCTGCTAGATGGGCAGCTTGTGTGAAAACTGGCACGCTCGTATAAAAGGCTCCCTGCCCCAGAAACCCCCTTGGGAGCTGCCACCCGATGTGCCAAGACTACCTCTGCTCCTGTTTTCCCTGCCAGCTCAGGACTCCAGCACCCTGTCTTGCTGAGCCAGACACTCCCGTCTGCTCCAACACAGACCCAGGGTCTGAATCACTTGTCCCAAAGCTGCAAGTTTACTTGAAAACAGCTCATAGACGTGTGCTTGTCTTTAGCACTCAGATGCCCAACTCCCAATGGGGTCTAAACCCAGATAAATCCGTTTTACCCTGCATAAAACTTATGCAGGGCAAACTCATAAATTGTTCGCCCTCTATAACACTGATAGAGAGATATGCATAGTTGTTTGCTCCCCCAGGTATTAATACATACTCTGAGTGAATTACTAAATAGAAAGTGATTTTATTAAATACAGACAGTAGGATTTAAGTGATTCCAAGTAGTAACAGACAGAACAAAGTAAGTCACCAAGCAAAATAAAATAAAATGCGCAAATCTATGTCTAATCAAACTGAATACAGATAATCTCACCCTCAGAGATGCTTCAGTAAGTTTTTCTCAGACTGGACACCTTCCAGGCCTGGGCACAATTCTTTCCCCTGGTACAGCTCTTGTTGCAGCTCAGGTGATAGCTAGGGGATTCTTCATGATGGCTCCTCTCTCCCCTCTGTTCTCTTCCACCCCTTTATATATCTTTTGCATAAGGCGGGAACCCTTTGTCCCTCTGGGTTTCCACCCCCCCCTCACTGGAAAAGCACCAGGTTAAAGATGGATTCCAGTTCAGGTGACATGATCACATGTCACTCCAAGACTTCATTGCCCACTTGCCAGCACACACATATACAGGAAGACTAACAGGTAAACACAGCTATCTGCAGACAATGGTCCTTGTTAATGGGAGTCATCAAGATTCCAAACCATCATTAATGGCCCACACTTTACATAATTACAATAGGCCCTCAGAGTTATATTTCATATTTCTAGTTTTAGATACAAGAGTGGTACATTTATACAAATGGGATGATCACACTCAGTAGATTATAAGTTTTGTAATATTTAATTAATGGAGATATCCCATCTCATAGAACTGGAAGGGACCTTGAAAGGTCATTGAGTCTAGCCCCCTACCTTCACAAGCAGGACCAAGTACTGATTTTGTCCCAGATCCCTAAGTGGCCCCCTCAAGGATTGAACTCACAACCCTGGGTTTAGCAGGCCAATGCTCAAACCACTGAGCTATCCCTCCCCCCTAAATATCAGACCTTACAAGAGACCTTTTCCATGAAGCATATTCCAGTTACATTATATTCACTTATATTTTTATAAAACTATTCCAGTTACATTATATTCACTTCTTATTATGTTTTTATAAAACCATATAGACTGCACAACGTCACAGGGCGGTTTGTTGTTGGTTTGTTTTTTTTGTTTTAAAGGCTCATCTGCTAGACTGGCAGCTTGTGTGAAAACTGGCACACTAGTATAAAAGGCTCCCTGCCCCTGGCTTGGGAATCCACTTCTCCACTGTTTGGGAATAACCAATGGAACACAATATGGTTCCCTTTTACCGCACCTTTCATCTAAAGACCTTGAAGTAGGAAGAGGGCCTGAAACATAAGCCCTCGTATCAGAGGCCTGGTATGAGGCCTGAGGCCTGGGCTAAAGTAGCGGTCAAATCATTGCTGATATAAAGGCTGTGAGTTAGAGGCAGGCCCTGCTCACAGAATCTGGCAAGAACAGGGCTGATATTGCAAAAAACACACATTCCTAAGAGGTGCTGGACACAGAGCATTCACGCAAACACATTCGAGAAGGGTGGTACCAGAACACCTCGATACCAGCACATTCCCTAAAGAGAACAGGAACACACTGACCCATCCTAACGATAAGGTCAGGATGACAGTGGGATGGATAGAGATATACAAGGTGATGGAGTGGTAACTGGATACGTCAGAGGGTGTCAACTAACTACGCCAGAACGTAACCTTTTTTGTATTGGTGTATAAAGATGAGTCTCAGAGGGAGTGTCTTTGGCTGGCCTAGGGGATAACAGAAAGTCCCGCCATTCACTGAGCTAGTCCATTGCAACAGGCATACATGTGTTAGTGTACCTCTAACCATTTAGCGTGGGCATTAGGACCGTGCTTCGTTGACAATAAACCTAACCAAGTGCCTTCACTATGAACCAAGTCTGTGGATTGATTGAGCAGTTTGATTGGAGCTTGCTGTACGGGCTATCTAGCCAGACTCAGGACAGCACGCAGAAAGAATACACACACACAGCCAAACATCTACCAACATTGTGACCCACAACCGCTGATCTGGTAAATAGTAGGAAGAGGGCCTGAAACAGACCCAAGAGTGCTCTGCAGACATTTAGCTTCACAACAGCCTTGTACAATTATCCCCTTGCCTTAGGCAGGTAAACTGAGGCCCAGAGTAATTAACTAGTAATTTGACCCAAGGGCACACATCCAGTCAGTGGCAGAGCTAGGAATGAAACCAAGGAACACTGGATCTGCCACCCCTAAGCCACACATCCTGCAGAACTCAGGGCAGAGATGGAGAAGCTAGAATACAGTGGGAACAATTTATGGTGGCTCTGCCACAGACTCCCTTTGTGTCCTTGGGCAAGTCACTGAATCTCTCTGTGCCTCAGTTCCCGCATTGTAAAATGGGAATCATAATACTCCCCCTCCCTCTCTATCTTGTAAACGCCTCAGAGCAGGGACTCTCTCAATGTGTGTATGTACAGCATCTAGTACAATAGGGTCCTGATCTCAGCTGGATCTTATAGGCTTTATCATAATACTAATAACATAAATAACGAATAGGGTTGGTTGAATATTTACCATCAAAACTATCTTTTGACAGAAAATTTGGTTTTTGTCTAAATAGTTTTTTTCATGGAAACGGTCTGTTTTCCATGGAAATTTTGACTTTTCATTAAAAACAAAAAACAAAAGGCAAAAAGCAAAAAGCAAAAAAAAATTATTCAGAAATGCCACCACAGTACGTCAGAGGAGACATAGTCCAGGTGCCTCATGGCCCCATTCTCCTCTATAGACCAGGTTCCCCAGACAGCCTCCATGATGCACCGCAGCCAGGGACTCCCATGATGCACCACAGCAGCTCAGCAAGAGCTGTGATGAGTTATGGGAGATGTAGTCTGGCTAGGGAAACTGGCTCATAAAAGGTAATGGGAGCATGAAGTGTCCAAACTACAATTCCCAGGGAGTACCGTGGTGGCATTACTGAATCAGAAAAAAATGAGGGGCTGCTCTCATTAAAACATGTGCTGGATCCAACCATCTGTTCCTGCCCTGGCCTGTGATGAATTCCCACCAATCCCCAAACTTACATGGCCTCTAAGTGGTAGCTTAAGAAAAACAAACAACTCTGTTAGCAAGTCAATGTCAAGGTGAGATGCAGCAGGGGTGTCCAGATATTTCCCAGTAATGGGAGGAGACAGGACTTAGATCCAGAGGGTTCCTTTGGCTAGCTTCTGGAAGGTTGCATTTCTCAGGAGATTCTCTACTCTCAGATCCCTTGTGTCCCCACTAGAGTGACCAGCAGGCTGCATTTGAGACCAGTTTGTGACAGTGACTTTGAACCATCGTTTGGCAGTGATGGCGTGAGGGGATAATCCATGCATAATACATCCATAAACCATCACCCATCAAGTATCTACAGGCACCTAAGATAAGCTTAGCATGTATCCTACTGGTTAGATGAGGGAGAATATGGCCTTTTGGCTAATCACGTTACAGATGGAGAACTTGGGGCACAGAGAAGTGACCTAACAAGACCAAAGTCACACAGTAAGTCAGTGGCAGAGGTAGAGACAGAACCCAGGAGTCCTGATCCTTTGGGACGACACTGCTTTATATTACACTCACAAAGACACCGCTGGTACAAACCTCTTTCTCAACTGAAATCAAAGAAAGAAAAAAGAAAGGATGAGAGAGCGAGCGAAAACGACTTTGACTTGAGCCAAGCTGAACACACATTTTAATGGGCATCTTTACTCCCTGCTGTTGCTGCTGAAAGGCTTGTAAAAAGATCCTGGCTTCCCCTTCACGCAGTTAGTGAGCTAATCAAACACAATTCAGAGAAGGCGCCTGACGGCAGTTCAAAGGCTGCAACTAATGAAAGGGAGTTGAGGTTTCTTAGCAGGACCACTGAGTAGCTGAATGGAAAAGGAGCTCACTGCTCTGGGGCAGCATGGGGGAGCTGCCAAACCCCATCCGACTCCAATGTTATTTCAGAGCCAGCCCTGCCTGTTGCATCCTGGGAGAAGTGAGGAGCAGTTTAGCAATTACCTCTGTGGGAAAGGGTCCCAAGCAAGCCCCTTCTGGAACAGCAGGGGCTGAGATTCTCCTCTGAATTCTCCAGCGTAACTCCATGATTATGTGTATTATAGCACCCATACGCTTCAACTGAGCTTAGGGCCCCTTTCACTCTGGGTATATGCAGCACCCAGCAGAGAGACAGTCACTGCTCTGAAGGGCTTACAATCTAGACAAAGAGAGCAGAGTTATTTCCCTTTTCCAGGTGAAGGACTGAGGTACAGAGAGATTAAGTGAATTGCCCAAGGTCGCACAAGAAGCCTGTGGCAGAGCTGGAAATAGAACTCAGATCTCCTGGGTCCCAGTGCAGTGCCCTAACCACAAACCCTCCTTCCTCTCGGTGGAGACATCAGTAAAGTTATGTACATGAGAGGAAAATGAGGCCAGCAGCATGTACAGGTAACAGGCCGGATCCTGACCTCAGTTACACTGGGGTAAAACTGGCATGACTACGGACTGCAGTGACACATTGCTGCCGATGGAGTCACGCCAGATTTACCTGAATTTCTGCCCTCTTGGTGTTCAAAGTGTTCTGAAAAGTGAGCTAACCCCCACTGCGTTCATTCCAAGGGGGAAGCTGCAACATCCATTTTTTTGCAATCCATTTTCCGGTAGACATTTGGTCTATAAATGTCTCTGACCCCAAAAGAGACAAGTTGCTATTTCAGATATTTAAAGATACAGTATTGCACTGCTTGGCCTTAATTTTGGGCTTCAGCAGGCTATTGATTGCTAGGCTTCTTATATTATGTTAATAATGTCATAATCATGTCAGGGCTACAGCCCAGTCCCATAACGCTCCGGAGTGCAATATGCTTAATAGCTACTATTGTTATTAATCGATTTTGCTGTCCTTTGCTCTATGCATGTTTTTTTCTTTTAACGTTTTTTATTACATTCCCCAAACATCCAGGCGGAGTAAAAAGTCAACCCATTTGCAGCTACTTTTACTTTTAATTCAGGGGAGGTCTTCTCCCACTTTCCCCCAGGATCAATAGGGTATTAACTGTAACACTCAATAGCTGAACCGATCAGTCCTTGAGCTGCCAGAGCTGCAACTGAATGACGACCTATCAACGGAACAGGAAGACTGACACTCGGAACCTTTCCTCCTCCTCGCTCAGGCCTTGTAGATGGTGGGAGGGACTTGTTGATTTCAGTGTTATGCTTTTAATTCTCTAGGGCAGAGAGAAGAGCATGGGGTAAGGAACTCTTGTTTACATGTTGGCAGGGCACAATTCAGCTCAGGGCACCATTGTTGAGAGGCACCGTACAAACACATAGGGGAAGACAGTCCCAGCACACCCCTTTTTGAACTCCATGGGAGTTAAAGTTAGTCCCATGCCTGTTTTCTGGATCGAGGTCTAAGACAAGAAGAGACACATAATGGGAAGGGGGAGATACACATATCAGATCAGTGACAACTGTCCCAATCTACCCCTCATGCCGTTGTTAACTGGTTGATTCCTCATAGACACCATTGTAGAGGGAGGGCCACCAATCTTGTCTTTAGATGAGCATCAGTGAATTAAAAAAAATAACCCCTCTAGCCAGCAACCTGTGTTAGTGTGTCCAATAAAGACGCACCGTTCACACATGAGGGGTAGATTGGGACAGTTGTCACTGATTTGATATGTGTATCATTACTGGGGGCAAAGGGAGATTGCAGATGTATACAAAAATACATGAATTGATGACATCCCTCTCCCCCTTCCCATTATGTGTCTCTTCTTGTCTTAGACCTCGATCCAGAAAACAGGCATGGGAGTAACTTTAACTCCCATGGAGTTCAAAAAGGGGTGTGCTGGGACTGTCTCCCCCTATGTGTTCGTACGGTGCCTCTCAACAATGGTGCCCTGAGCTGAATTGTGCCCTGCCAACATGTAAACAAGAGTTCCTTACCCCATGCTCTTCTCTCATGCCGTTGTTAACTGGTTGATTCCTCATAGACACCATTGTAGAGGGAGGGCCACCAATCTTGCCTTTAGATGAGCATCAGTGAATTAAAAAAAATAACCCCTCTAGCCAGCAACCTGTGTTAGTGTGTCCAATAAAGACGCACCGTTCACACAGAGCCATAATCCGGGCGGGGTGACATTCAAAGAGCAGAACAGACACAACAAGAAAGCTTTATCTCCATTAAAATCCTGACTCTTGCACCTCACAGAATACCCAAGCCTAGTTGGCAGGGTTGGCCAATTGACCCTGACCTGTTTTCAAAGAGGGCGGAGGAACCGAAGCGGTTTTGACTGCTGCTTCCTGACTCAAAGAGGTTCCAAGGGAGGACAGAAGTGATGGGAGCTCTCTCTCACAGCTTCCTCCAGAGCCAGGCCCTTCCACCTCCCCAGGGCCCCCCGAGTCAGGCCCTTCTCCCAGACCCACTTTCTCCTGGCAGCACCACTTTGTGTCTTCACACCAAACCTAAGCAAGACAACGTAGCCTGCCGTCTCTCAATGAATCTAACATTCCCGGGCCAGGTAACGAGATGGAAATGGGTGTTTAAAAGACTGCCAGCCAGAGCTAAACTGCAGCGAGCTGCACGGCGCACGGACAAGGAATGACACTCCCAGGCATGCATTGGCTAGATTGTGATTATTTACTGAATAGATCTCAATTCAATGAAGATCTACTCTCCCGCCTGGGGCCAGAGGGGCAGACACCTTTGGAAAGAAGCACAGAAGGGAGAGGCTATGCTGCAAGTCAAAAGAGCAGACAGCTCTATTCCCCTCTAAACCTCCTGCTGAGATAGAAATGGGTCCTTCCTCTTTTAACCCTTCTGACGCTGCCACTTCTCTGCCAGACAAGCAAATGTTCAGGGTGATGGAGGCACAGGCTGGATCTCCAACAAGTTACGCAGCCAATGAGGATTCATTTACCTTTCGTCCATTGATGCTGATGCCCCACGTTCTACTTCTCTGGTCCCCACAATCCTAAACCTGCTTGTTAGATTGCAAGATGGAAAAGGCCTGTACGCCCTATGGCCAGCACTGGGTAGGCCCCCACTGGACAGTGTATTCTTCTCTGTGGGCCAATTCTACCAGTCCATCCTACTTCTATGACTCCCACCACTAAAGTATCTGAGCACTTCACAATCTTTAATGTAGGGCTGTCACTTAATCACAGTGAATTCATACCATTAACTCAAAACAAATTAACTCGATTAAAAAAATTAATCTCAATTAATTGCAGTTTTAATCGAACTGTTAAACAATAATAGAATAAGTTTAAATGTATTAATTTTGGATGTTTTTTTTATATTTTCAAATATATTGATTTCAGTTGCAACACAGATACGAAACATACAGTGCTCACTTTACATTTATTTTTGATTACAATTATTTGCACTGTAAAAAACAAACAAAAGACATGGTATTTTTCAGTTCACCTCATACAAGTTCTGCAGTGCAATCTCTTTATCATGAAAGTGCAACTCACAAATGCAGATTTTTTTTGTTATATAACTGCACTCAAAAACAAAACAATGTAAAAGTTTAGAGCCTACAAGTCCACTCAGTCCTACTTCTTGTTCAGCCAATCGCTCAGACAAACAAGTTTGTTTACATTTATGGGAGATAATGCTGCCCACCTCTTATTTACAATGTCACCTGAAAGTGAGAACAGCATTCGGATGGCACTTGTGTAGCCGGCGTTGCAAAGTATTTACGTGCCAGATATGCTAAACATTCGTATGCACAGTACTTGTATGAGGTGAACTGAAAAATAATATTTCTTTTATATTTTTTACAGTGCAAATATTTGTAATCAAAAATAATAAAGTGAGCACTGTACACTTTGTATTCTTTGTTGTAATTGACATCAATATATTTGAAAATGTAGAAAAAACACCCAAAAATATTTAAATAAATGGTATTCTATAGTTTAACAGCACGATTAATCGTGTGATTAATCACGATTATTTTTTTATTCTTGCAATTAATTGCGATTATTTTTTCAATCATTTGGCAGCCCGAATTGAAAAGACCCCTCCCTGTGAGGGAGGGCCGTGCTGTTATTACAGATGGGGAACTGAGGCACAGAGAGGCTAAGTGACTTGACCATGGTCACACAGGAAGCCTGTGATGGAGCAGGGAACTGAATGCAGCTCTCTCAAGTCCTAGGTTGGTGCCCTAACCACTGGATCTTACTTCCTCTCAGCTCTAAATGTCCCAAACGAAAAGGCTCCCATTGCTTCCCTTGGAACGCTGTTCCACAGCTGAATGGATCTCATTCAGGAAATTTCCCTTAGCATTCAGCACAAATTTTCCTTAAAACTCCCAGCGCTCCTCGCTATAACTCTCGGACCCCTTGCTGCTTAGGCCCTTACAATCCTTAGAGGCAGCTACCACAACCCATCCTGGGTCACTGTGTAGCCAAGCTTCCCAGCTATCGTTCTTTGAACTTCTCCTGATCACTCACTCCAGACCCTTCCGCACTTTTGAGATTGACTCCTGTCTTTGAAACAAGATCGCCAGCAGAATAGTGCATCCATTCCTGGCATGTAGCTTCCTAGCAGCGCCTGGTGCTGACTGTGACTCAATTTGCCAGGGGCTCCTAGGCTGTGATGGGGGAAGGGAAGGAGGAGGAAATACTGTAGATTTGCGATTCAACATTCTTGTTCTTTGCGTTCGCACATCTTACAGGCCTAGATCTAGCCATCGCTATCGCAACATGGCTCCCGTGAAAATTCAACACTCGGGCCTCCAGCCACCACCGGGTACTAGCCCAGGCCAACGGATGGGGCATTGCCCTGGAAGTCGTGAGTCCTTTGTTCCATACCCAGCTGTGACATTGGCCAAATCTCTTCATTTTTCTTTGCCTCAGTTTCTTCCTCTGTAAACGGGCTGATGATGCCCACCAGTCTAAGGGCATGTTATTTTGTTACTGGGGATCTCCCTATTCTCACAGGAAGAGCAGTGGTACCAGATTGGAATATATTCCATTTAAATATTCTAAGCCGCACTATGAACAGACTGAGTAAAGGGGGAGGGGGGGAGGGGAGGACTCCTGTATCTCCCCGCAAGGCCAGGGTTCAGACGTTCATCTGGCTGCCCTAATTCATGGCAGGGGGCTAAGGAATTAAAGCAACGGCTTCTGCCTTGGGAGACATTTCATGCTCTGAATTCAATGCTATTCCAAAGCAGCTAAGGAAAAGGCCTGGGGTGAGAGCTGATGGGAGAAGGAATGCTGCAGAAAGGAGAAAGAGGCTCATTGCTCAAACCCCAGAAGGAAATATGGGATCTGTGTGTTGTTGAGGGTGGTGGGGTGTGTTGGGGGGGGGGCGGGGAGGAGAGGAGGAGAGCGGCAGAAGATGAGGGGTTGGATGAAACCAGAGCATATAGAGAGAACTGGAAGAAAATAATCTAGGCAAATGTGGAGCCTCAGCTCCCCGCAATGTCAGCTCCCCAGAGAACGTCCCCACATCAGGACACTCCGAGCAGCTCGATCCTTTGCTGCCATATGCGAGCTGTCCACGCCCAGCGGGACTCCACACAGCCAGCCCAGGTTGCCACCCCCTCAACCCTTGGGAGCACTTTTCATTTCCCGCCGAGACACCTCCTCTCGTGCAGTGCCGCTGTGCGCGGAGGGGACAGTGACAAAGGCGCCCTCGCTTGAGAGCAGGGATGACACGAGGCAATTCAAGGGTTAGTGTGCGTGAGAGGGTGGAGGTGCGAATGTGTGTGTGTGAACATGACAGGGGACGCTAAGCAGTGGGGTGAGAGAGAGAGAGAGAGAGAGAGTGCGCGCGGCTGGCCGTGCTAAGGGGAGTTTGTCGGTGTGTCTGTGTGCGCAGAGAATGCGGTGTGTGTTTGTGCGTATGTGTGTGCAAAAAAACCCCAAGAGGACTGTGTGTGTGTGCGTGTGCGTGCGTGCGCAATAAGAGCAGACAGGCCTGTGTGTGCACCCGTGCGCATGTCCACATGTGAACATCCATTCAAAGAGGCAGCTGAGTGTCCTAAAAAGTTCCTAGCGATGATTTCAGGAGGGAAACAAAGCCTCCTGCTTTTCCCCCTTCTGAGACCTGCCAGGAATTTGACACTGTCAAAGATGATGAAATGTCAGGGAGAAAACACATTCGGAGGCAGACGTGACCCCGCCCTGGGGAGAACTCATTCGCTGTGCCATTTTCTCTCATTGGCAGGTTATTGGCTGCAGAGATACTGGGGAATGTCTGACAATAAGACAGAAATCAATTCCCTGGAAGCAGCCCTATGACGGAAACCGAATTTTCCAAATCATCCATCCATCATAACTCTCTGTGATTTTGCTCCAGAGGCTGCAAGGCATTGCAAGGAACCCTACAGGGCATTCATTATTCTGATATGTAGCAAGTTAGAAACGCAGTGGAACGGCTACCAGAAATCCAGCGTGAAATTCTGTATCTAGCAAAGATCGGCCCAAGCTGCAAAACTCAGATCAGGAGTTTGGCCTCCCCCAGGGGGTTCCGATTTGGGGTTTCAATTCACCCACTTATACAAATAGGCCCTGATCATGAACATTCAAGGCAGCATCTGGACACCACTCACTAGATTCAAACGCGGCATAACTTTCCCCTGCACATCTGTTCTGCTTTCCCATGCCTGCATCCACCATGCAACTCTATCAATGTGCACTTCAATCCTCATCTACCAAAGCACCAGGTAATCTAGGCCTCAATCCAGACCCGTAGCAAGCCTGGCTATTTCAGTTCCAGGCTCTCCTCTGATCACACACATAAATGCTGAACAGCACCATCTGCTACTAGGACCAGATGTCCCGATTGTATAGGGACAGTCCCGATATTTGGAGCTTTTTCTTATATAGGCGCCTATTACCCCCCACCCCTGTCCCGATTTTTCACACTTGCTGTCTGGTCACTCTAACTGCTACCCTAGTCTTGGGCCTCCAACATGCTGCTGATGCATCTCAGTCCTGACCTGCGGCCCTGCCTGAGATTCCAGTCCTTGGCCCTGTGCAACGCAGCCAAGGCACCTCGATTCTGATCTACAGTACGCTCAGCGACTCCAGCCCAGAGCTCCCTACACAGCTGTGCTGAGGCGACCTGTGACAGACTGACAATATCCTGTAATATCCTGAACAAACCTGAGGGACTTAAGATCAACTTTACTGAATTAAGTTAAAACCTTATTGAAGCAGGGTTAATACCTTTAGGGTCCATTGCGTTAAAAATTCAGCTGTGGATGTGTTATTGTCAGGGCCGTCCTTACCCATACACAAAGTACGCAGCTGCGTAGGGCACCAGGAAATTTGGGGCACCAAATTTCCTGGTGCCCTGTGCAGCTGCGTGCTGCTCCAGCCCCTGCTCCGGCTCTTCCCCAGGGCCCCCGCTTCTGCTCCGCCCCAGCCCCACCTCTTCCCGCCCCTGCTCCGCCCCCACTCCCCTGAGCTCTGCAGCATGGCTGGCCTTGAACTCACCAGTGGCGGGAAGTGCAGACCCGGCCCCAGCCGCGCCGCCAGTGAGTGGTTCCCCTTGCCCTCCAAACCCCCTCTATTATCAACCTTTTGAAGCCACCCCCCTTCAAAGGTTCACATATACTAGTTCAAACTGGATCCTCCAGGCACCAACAGACAAAGAGAGGGGCTGGGGAGAAGTAGCCTGGTTTTCAACTGATCCAGCAGACAGACAGGAGCACTGGTCCATGGAGGGCCCCAATCCTTTGAGAAGGGTTCGAAGCACTGGCCTACTGCAGCCTCGTAAGACTGGGTGCTGAAGCTGTGATGAACTGGTAACCACAAGGAACCCCCCTTGGGCGGGGGATTGAAAGACTCCATGTTCGAGTTGGGGTCGTGCCTGGTAAGCTTGTGAGTGTGTAGGTTCATCTATTGTTTTTCATGTTTTCTCTGTGCTGCTTTTTCCCTGCAGAGCAGGCTTGCATGGGAAGTGCTGTGGTGGTACCTGGAATCTGTAGCAATTACACCTGTTAACTGTCTCTGAAGAGCAAGCAAGCAGGTGCGCTTGGCTAACCTGTCTGCGCTGGGAAATGCAGTGAAGGCAGCAAGCTGTGCAGGCTAGAGATACCCCAGTCAGAAGGGAGAGAGATGTGGGTCTCCACCCAGAAGGGCAACGGCTGGGGAGCCAGCAGCCTGACAGCGGGCGCCCTGGCAGGACCTCTGAAGGGAAATACACGTGCAGTTGCCCTGAGCTGTGGCAGATCCTAGTCCTGATGTACAACATGCCATGCTCTGGCAGCCCTGCCTCGCGTCCTGACTCACACACACAGCTCTGCCAATGCTCCTCATTCCTGACCCGTAGCAACAGCCCCCCCACCTCCCCTGAGCAGAGACTGCAAAGCGGCTGCTCTGTCACGGAGACAAATCACAAGTACAGCACCAAACTCACCAGGTCTCCAGTAGTGAAAGGCTCATTCAGAAACCCGCTGCACAAACTAATTAGCCTCCCATCCCTCCCCACTGCCCTCTAGCTAGGAAGAACTAATCAAGGAAAAAGCCTGTTATCAAAATACATTTACTAGACACCAGCGTATTCCAGTCTGCGGGGCCCGGTAAAATCCATGTGTCGCCTCAGGCAGCCGCAGCCGCGCCGATGAATCAGCCTGCAAAGGGCACAGGCCTGTCCTGCACCACTATTTATGGGAAAGCAAATGGAGTGCTCCTGAAAGGGATCTGAGTGGCACCTTGGCAGGCTGAGATCAGAAAAGGGGGAGGGCCAGTGCCAGCTGGCTGCAGGCTGACCCTGCTACTTCTACCTGTATGGATAGTGGAGTCTCCAGGCCTTGTCACTGGCCTTTCTTTTGAGGCCACCGGGTGCAATTCAGGGTGGTTTGTTCAGCGTCCACACCTGTATACCACAGACGGGTGTGATTTATCAAGGGCCAACCGCTGCGTCAGAGCCTTTCAGGCGTTAACAGGGGATTTGCTCTGTCTGGACCTAAAACTCATTTCACAAAGCCATGAAAGAGCCTCCAAGATGATGACATGTTTTGGGCACTTCTGCTCTGCTCCAGGTGAGATCTGATGCCGAGGTGCTAAATGGAGAGGTACATTAGCTATGCCTCAACCGATGGATTACGATTAAAGTTTGCACAGATGTGATGCAAGATGCTGAATAGCCCAGTAAAAATCCACTGAGCCATCTGGTCCCCCTGCTGCGAGCACCTTTATGCAAAGGAGCAGGAGTGCCGCCAGATTTTCTACCACCCTCGGCGGCGGAAAGTCCTGCCCCGAAATGCCGCCCCCCACAGAGGCGGCGGAAGGTCCCGCTGCTGAAATATCGCCGTGGTCGCCGCCCCCCAAATTGTAGCGCCCTAGGCAACCGCCTAGGTCGCCTAATGGGTTGCGCCGGCCCTGCAAAGGAGAGAACATCCTCTCCTCTTTCAATAACTACCTGAGAAAAAGATGGATTCACTCTGCGTCAAGGCCCATTGCGGGCAGACTACTCCACTCTGCCTAGCTCTCTGACCAAGCTTCTGCTAGGGTTTGCTACTTACAGACTCAGGCTGTGTACCGGCTGAGACAGCGCATGATCCAACCAGCCGCAGCTTGGGGATGCAGCCCAACGGCTACGCCTCCCTCCCCCAACTGCCACTTCCGAGCGACACATCAGAGAGTTCCAAACCAAATTCCATGTGACTCCAACCAGTCCAACAACCTTAACTCTGCCCAACAGCCATTCCGGCTGCACTAGGAAATGGGGCTTAATCTAGCTACGCATGTGGATGGAAGAACAAACAGGGCGAAGGGAGCAAGGTGCAGATGTGAACTTCCCCAGCATTTGGGGGGTTCGGCTCAGCCCTTCTGTGCCAGCCACCAGCTTCAGAGCCTGGCTTTAAATCTGAAACCTTCCACTAGTCAGCGGAAGTCAGGCTCATCTCTAACAAACAAGGTACCTTTGTTCTGACTCCTACTGGAAGCTCTCAAAGCGCTTTGCAGACAGCAAGGCCCCTGCGGGATTGATGCCCGAGGTAGGAAGAGCACAAGAAGCCCTCCATACCCCACACAGGGTTCCAGTTGCAACTGCAGTTCCTGGGTCTAATTCATCATTGCCTTGCTCTTGTGCAGTTGTTTACATCAATGCAAAACATTACCCTTCTGATATGGCAGCCGTTTACATCCTGGTGTAACGGGGACAATAATGAATTGGGCTCCTCGGGGGTTTTTTTCTCAGTGAAATTGTGGGTGCAGGATACCGATCAGGATCAAGCCAATAGCAGGAATCTACATGTGCCACCATCCCATTCACTCGCCAGTGCTCTGAGCTGACGTTCTGAACAGTGTGGGGCTCGCGGTGCTCTTCCTGTCCCCTCACCCCAAACGCTGGACAACTCCTCTGAATCTCTCCTGGCCTTCCCATGCAAACATCACTTCCTAGAGCGGGCCCCGACATTTTCTGTCTCCCATGGCAGCGCCTGTTAAAGGAGTTCAGAGACGGAGAACCTCAGCCCAAGGGGGAGCGACATCCTGTCAGCGGACTAAAAGTCAAGCGAGAGAAAGACTTTTAAAGAGCTCGCGCCTGATCTTATCGCTGCCTCTGTAGGCGGCTTGGGTTACCGGAGACTCTTTTTAGCGACTCAGAAGACTTTGACCAAGAAAGGTAAAGTCAGGGTCGATCAATGAGACTGTGCCTACTCTGTGGCATCACATTCCCTGCCGAGGCGAGACAGCGTTATTTTCTGGTCTGGGCATGAGTCTGGGGGAGGAAGAAAAATAAGAAAAAAGCCCCCAGACTAGGCCAGTTGTTTAAGTGCAGTCTGTTAGAAATGAGCCTTGGGAAGGGATAACTCAGTGGTTTGAGCATTGGCCTGCTAAACCCAGGGTTGTGAGTTCAATCCTGGAGGGGGCCACTTAGGGATCTGGGGCAAAAATCTGCCTGGGGATTTGCCCTGTTTTGAGCATGGGGTTGGACTAGATGACCTCCTAAGGTCCCTTCCATCCCTGATATTCTATGACTTCTTGATGGAGAGGCTTCCCCAGATCCCAGGGGGAAATGGGGCTGACACCAAAGACCAAAGCTAACTGACGGGATAGACAGTCTCTCAGCCAGGACTCTCTGTCCCAGAAATTCTCGTTTCCCCATGGTGGTAGCTAATCGCTAGCCTGGACAGCTGAGAGAGTAGCCTGAGGCAGTCTGGGTGACAGAGCCAATTCATCCCAGCACCTGCACAGAGCCCCACACTGGGACCCAGAGAGGCAGCTTGTGCTTCCCCTATCCCAGGGCTGTTTGGGGTCAATTCCCCCCCCGGCATAAGTTAGGGCAGAGCTGTGGGGCTTTGGCAGTGGGGACTGTGTCTTTCTGGGCGGAGCTTCCCAGAGACAATCTGGGCAGGGTGCTGTGAAACTCTTGTTCCAAACAGCGGGCTGGAGCCAGACGCAGAATAAAGCCGTGCTCTTCAAACACTGAGTGACCACTGACCACACACACACACCCCTCTCTCTTTTCCCTGTGGCTTACCACACACACACACACACACACACCTCTCTCTTTTCCCCGTGGCTTGATCTTGCTTCCAACAAGCCCAATGGCCCAACTCCCAGTGAGTTCAGCAAGAGCAAGGTCAGGTCCCAAGGCTGGGAACTAGCAGAAAAATCTCCGGGCAACTCCTTCTTATCGCATTCCCTGGCTGCAGACTGCCTGCAGCTGGGCAATGTGCCGTAGCCAGCAGTTCCTGCCGTGATTGCTGGCCTCAGCCAGGATCTGGCTATGTCTGCCCTGGAGCTCTCATTTCCAGCTCAGGCAGACAGACCCACGCGAGCGTGATCGGCGCTAGCCTGCTAAAATACCAGCGTAGCCACGGCCGGTGGGCCGGCTCAAGTACAATCCCACCTGAAACTCTAGCTATGGACTTGGGCAACTGCGTAGGCCATGGTTAAGCTAACCTACTGAAAATAGCAGCCTAACGGGTATGGAATGAAACCTCCCAGCTCCAGGCCAGACATACCCTTATGGCGTCCCTAAATAGCAGTAACCCTAGGCAGCCCAGCCTCCACCCAGCAGACTCAAGAAAGAATCCCCTTCCCGCAGTCATTGCAACCACGTCCTAGCTCCACGCTGCTGCTGCTCAAGGCCGGAGGAACCTGGTATGTCAACAGCAGGACAGCAGCTTGTGGCCTAACTTGGTACTGTACATTGCTAAGATCCTAACTCAGGGGTAGGCAACCTATGGCAGGCGTGCCGAAGGCGGCACACGAGCTGATTTTCAGTGGCACTCACACTGCCCGGGTCCTGGCCACCAGTCCAGGGGGCTCTGCATTTTAATTGAATTTTAAATGAAGCTTCTTAAACATTTTTAAAACCTTATTTACTTTCCATACAACAATTGTTGAATTATATATTATAGACTTATAGAAAGAGACCTTCTAAAAACATTCAAACGTATTACTGGCACGCGAAACCTTACATTGGAGTGAATAAATGAAGACTCAGCACCCCACTTCGGAAAGGCTGCCGACCCCTGTCCTAACTGGTCACCATGTGTGTTTGCAGGAGCGGGGGACGTCTGTGAAGAGGAGGGTGTTTTCACACTCTTTCATCTCAGTAAGTGGCACAGGCCCTCTGCTGCAGCTGGCGAGACTGACGTGGGGTGGTGGGCGTCCAGGTTTGGGAGTGAGGCAACCATGTAACTCAGCGTGTGTGCGTGAGGGAGTGAGAGGTGTTGGCCAGTGCGCATTTATGCAGCATACGTTTGCATGCGTGTCTCTGTGTGCGTGTCTGTTTTGGCACGTGTGAGTTGCATGACAGGCAAGAGCGTCGCTGCGGGAAGACGGGGGGTGCTTGTGCATGCTGGGAGTGGTTAGGGGTGCTGGTGCATTGGGCTGTAGATGTGTGTGCTTTGGGCAGGTGTTTGTCGGTGTGTGTGTTTTTGCATGCTGGGACTGGCATGGATCCCTGTGCGCCTGGCCACAGCCAGGTGTGTGCAAGATGCTGCACAGGTATTCATATGGCCACAAGCCAGTGACTCCCCCCCCCCAATCCAAATAGGGAGGGGGAACTATGGACACAGCAGGTTTATCCCCCATGCTAAAATATACGTTCCTCGCTTGAGACTGAGCCACTCTCCAACGGTCTTGGAGTCATGATCAAACATCTGGGGAGGATCCTTCCATTTGCCTCTGTAGCGGGGTGGACACCCCCTCCTGCCTGGAAGGGCTTGAAAGCGGCCCTGGAGAGGGCTGCAGCACTAAAAGCCGGGCTGATTGGGGAAGCGGCCGCAGCTGGGCCATACCCCAATCAGGCCACAGCTGGCCTGTATAAGAGCAAGGGCGGCTCTAGCATTTTAGCCACCCCAAGCACGCAGGCAGGCTGCCTTTGGCAGCGCGCCTGCGGGAGGTCCGCCGGTCCAGTGGCTTCGGCGTACCCGCCGCCGAATCCACGGACCTCCCGCAGGCGCGCCACCAGAGGCTGCCTGACTGCCACCCCCCCCGGGGACCGGAAGGGCGCCCCCCGTGGCTTGCCACCCCAGGCACACGCTTGGAGCGCTGGTGCCTGGAGCCGGCCCTGTATAAGAGGCTGGGAGCCAGGAGCTCAAAAGTCTCTCCCTGCATTCAGAGAGAGAAGGGCCTGGCTGTAGGGAGCAGAGACAGGGTACCTGAGTGGAGCAGGGCTGGGGAAAGGCAGAGGAGCTGGGGAGCTCCAGCCTGGAAAGCCCCAGGCTGCGGCCTAGCATTGGGCTAAAAGGTACTGGGGGTTGCAGAGGGCAGCCCAGGGCTAGGTCAAGGCAGCAGGTCCAAACCCAGCCTTGCCAGTGATGAGTAGGCTGATACTGCAGTCTGCCCCAGGGCGTGGGGCTAGACGATGACTGGCAGTAGCCTTATACTGAGGCGAGGTGGGAATAGTGGGTGGGGGTTCCCCAGGGAGGGGAGACCCTAAGACTGAGGGGTTACTGCCAGGGGGCAGCACCCCAGGTAAAAGGGCACCGGGGTCCAGGGCAGGACACAGGGCCAGAGGACAGGCGGATCACCGGCCTGCAGAGGGCGCTCTGGAGCTGGAACGAGCTAATTCCCGGAAGTCACCAACAGGAGGCGCCGCATGGGGTGAGTCCGCTCCTCTACCGCCTCCTTGCTCCTGTCAGTCCCTCAATCCTCAGCTGTTCCATGGCTGGGAAGCACTGAGACACCGTTTGGAGAAAGCCCAGAGGCAGGGCAAGCGGAGGGAGGTGGCGAGGTCTGGGGTCCCTCCCCAGATTTGGAGGGCACTGCTGGGCCGGGCTCGGCTCAGAGACTGGTTGGCACGACGATGCCTCTTGCAGCAGCAAGTGGAAAAGCAGCGATTTGTTTCCCACTGAGAGAAAACTTTCGTCCTCCCCTCCTCGGGCTCTGGTTCAGTGACACTAGCGTGACCTTGCAGTTGGCCTTGGGTCACCAGCTGCCTTCTGTCCTAGGCACTTGGGCTCTCTGTGCCAGCTATTAACTTTTCAGCCTGGTTACCGCCCCTCCCTCAGCCTCCCCGGAGACCTGCGCAGGAGCCGAGCCCCACATTTTCAATTTACACCATCTAAATGATTCATCACAGCCTAAAGAGGCCTAAACGCAGCCCCGGAGGGGAGCTGAGCCACTGAAAGGAGAGGAATGAGATGAGAGCTAGAGATACAGCAATGCAAAGCTCCAGTGAGCGGCTCTCTTCCGGGCTATGGAGAAGCCAATCAATGTCCCTCCCTACCCCCTCCTCACGCTTCCCCCCCCCCCCCGCCCTCCCCCTCAATAGAGTCAAGTTTCCCCCTGTAAGATTAGGATGGGAGAGTCACAGAAATCAATTCCTGGGCGCTGGCACATTGCCCCTTGCACAGAGAATTCAGGATCGCAATGCAAAGTTGGATCACAAAGCAGTCACCAGACACCATCCCAGCTCCCAGCGCTCCGGGCTAAAGCATTCACTAGAGTTCACCGGCTGGAGACTCAGAGCTTCCAGGGAACTGATGGATGGGGCTGTGGGGTAACCTTAGAAGCAGCGTGCACTGAGGACCTCAGTTACTGATGCTCGGATCCAACAGTGAGAAGCACTCTAGAAATAAACAGACAGCTACGCACACCCGACAGGCAACCCTTCTCCGTTAGGTGAGCAATTTACGGCATGCCCACGGCATAACCCTGCACTGCCATTAATTAAAGATGATTGATACAGGAGAGGAAGGAGTATCTTGTACTTAAGGCACATGCCTGGCTGTCTGGAGCTGTGAGTTCCATTCCTACTCTTTCAGCGAGAGCTTGGACAAGTCACGTCCCTGCTCCGTGCCTCAGTTTCCCCACCTGTAAAACAGGGATCATTTTACCTCAAAGGAGGCTGGACTCCTTCCTGCTTCTGAAGCATTTGAGACCCTTGGCTGAATGGTGACATAGGGTGATGTATTAACACTAGTGACGGGCAGTGGATCTGACAGGTTTTCCTGGAGATCTCGCGTGGGCGGAGGGGTGGGGGGTTGATTGTACAGCATGTCTAGAAAAGGCTGATTAATGCACTTCACAACGTTCCAAGGGCCAGTGCCAATAAGGACCCAAACACCCAGGTGCTGCTATCCTGAGACAGCTGGACAGCTTAACTCTGCAGAACAGGATCTGGAAGTTATGTGAGACCAGGGATATCTGGCACTGCCTGCTGCTTGCCTGGCTGGAATCCCCGGACAGCCTGGCTCATGTGATTTGGCCCTTCTGCTTCCAAGCCCAGCTTGAGGGGCAGAGGCAGGCAAATAAAAAAAAACCCACAGAGATCACAGAGAAGACAAAGAATCCCTGGCACCTTCTCAGACCTCCAAGTGCCTAGTTCACTCCAGGTTTGGTTTAAGGGCGACGTGTCCTTTGCAAGGCCGGGTGGTTCTAACTGGAGCCAAACTTGCTCACCCAGCCCCACCAGACGTATTACAGGCGCTTTGGAGAGTGGATCCAGGAAGCAGTGGGGCGGGAACAGGACAACGAGGCAAGAGCAGAGAGTGGTGAAGTGGCCACAGCACTGTCGTCTTTTCTTAGGGAGTTGTGGTCATTGACTTGTACGGTTTCCTAATAAAACCCGTAGAGCCTGATTCTCCCCTCCCCAGCAGTAACTTCCCGAGGTCAGTGGCGTGGCACTGGGGGAAGCAAGGGAGGACTCGGGTTCTAGGCACACAGCAGCTTTCCCCAAGGACAGGAGAGGCCATGGGGAGCACTGGCGCAGAGCTCACGCCTGGGAAGCAGGACAAAGGAAAGGAATTTAGAGGGAGGATGTACATGTTTTCCTTTCTGAGCACCTCAAAACCCAAGGTGAATTAGCCCTCGTGGCCCTACCGTAAGGCATGTAAATAAAGGGCAGCCCCATTTACAGAGGAGGAAGCAGAGGTTAAGCAGTAAGGACCCAGGTCTGTCCTAAAGTTGGGACTAGAACCCAGGAATCCTGCTGTGCTGGCTGGTGTATTAACTACAAGGCCATCCTTCCTCCTTAGGGAGGAGAAGGAGCGTGTTGGGGGGAAGGTTTGCATGGGGGATTCCTAGGCTATTGAATCCAGTTCTCCCTTCCCTACTATACGCTGGCCAGCATTTCCTTCAGCTCCCTTGCACCCAGCTGCTGTGCAATCTGCAGTTGTCTCTGCCCCTTTTCTCTCTCCGGGGATTCATTGCTAGGTGCATTGATTGCTTGATCCCGGCCACTGTCCCGGGTGGCTGCAGCAGTAGCCTGAGATGAACTATCTGGTATTGCCGTGGTTCAATCAGCAGCTAATGTGGTGTGATGGTCTCTTCTATGCATCTGGAATCCCAATCACTGAGCCAGTCGGGGAGCAACGACACCTACTTCTCCAGGCCAGACCTGGAGACCCAGATTTACCCGCTTCCTCAAACAGAAGAAATGACGTCACACCTGGGTCTGTGCTCTAACTTCACCCACCGTTCAGGGACTCCACCTTCGCCTCGCAGGTAAATGAATGGGATTTAGCTAGACAATGGAAATACCCTCCCTGCCTTATCTGCATCTCCATCCCCCAACGTCCAATGATTGTCTGAGCTGCTTTTTAATGCTAGACCCTGGGCAGGGCCCCCCATTCCCGCTCGGTACGGAGGCGGCCGGGTTTGGTTCTTGGTTTGGAGAGGAGGGGATACGTGACATATTCATGATGATTGTGCCACAGCTCAGGCACCTTGGGGATGCGGCCGTGTGCTTCATACATCACTATCACCATCATCATCAAACTAATGCACTGCACTGGACAAATGTACCGGTGCCCCCGCTCCACACAGGATAACAGCCTGCTACTGCTCTCTGCTAAAGGAATGAGTCCTTCAGCTCCAGTAGTAGAGGCTCATGTTTAGACCGAGAGGTGCCTGGGGGGTTCTCAGCAGTGATGGGTGACTGAGTCACACCAAAGTGTTCTTCAGGTTCCTATAGACTTGGGTAGGAGGGAGGATCTGTCACTCCTCACACCCTCAGAATACGCTGCACGTGATCAGCAGCCACACAGCGCCAGATCCCACAGGGGACGGGGGGCGGTTCAGCGTGCTTTGACAGCCCTGACTCTGCCCCCGTGCCTACACAAAGGGTGCAGGGCTGGCAGAGGCACCATACGGTTCCCCTATGCTGATGCCTCCAATATGCCTCAACCTGAACCCAGAAGAACCATCTCTAGAGCTGGGCACGCTGCTCTGCAGAGACCCCCACCGAAGAGACCAATCAGTGCACACAAGGTGGCTGTTTGTTGGGCTGTTGACACCCGCCTGCTAGGAAATGAACCGAGAGCCACCGAGCACCGATCAGACACTAACAGCATTCAGTCACTATGGGGTCAGGCCGGATGGAGCTGATGACTTAGAGGTGAGAGGCCCATTACCAAGCCAGCCAATCCCTCTGTCCCGTGAGGGTCATTTGACATAAAGCTGACTGATTCCAGTGAAAGATGCTACATAAACAAGTCAATAATGGCAATCCACGCAGGTCCTTGATACAGAAGAGGTGGGCCCCTTCATTGGCTAGGTCACTGATAGCAAAAAGCAGTCTGCTCGGGTATCACGGTGGTGGACCCGGGAGAAGAAAAGCAGCGGGAGAATACACCAAAGCTGGCTGTTGAATACAAATGCTGGCCTCACGTTCTCAGACCAAGAGGGACTAGCAGGGCCCTGGATGCAGCTTGCTCGGTATAGCTGGGGTAACGTTTACAAACCTCAACTCAGGCCAGGTGTGCCCAGGATCTACTGAGGGAGCCCAGGGCCTAAGCAAAGGCGGGGCCTGACTCCTCGTTTTGGGCATATTTAGTCAGGCCACGTGGCTCTGATCTGAAATCAAGCAAACCTTGGTGGTTTCACACCCCAGGAGTTGATGGGGTCAGCTCATGGGGTGTGAACCACCTGGGGGCTGATTTATATGAACCTCCTTAGCGCTACCAGCAGCGGGCTCATTTCACTCCACTCTCCAGCAACCCCTGATAGCCACAGGTAGGAGTGGCGCTGCTGGCCTCCAAAGGGCATTGCTATGTCCAAGTTGTCCTCTGTTGGATGGCAGCTTGCCATAACTCGTGAAGGACAGGGCTGTGAATACAGGGGAGGAATAACCATGCAGTGAGCCTCTTTCCCTGCTGAAGACCATTGAGACTCAAGCAAAGCATCTGTAGGCTATTAACAGCACTGTCCCCGCCGCCCCAGCTGCACTCTGCTGGTCTATATATGGCCATGAAGATCAGGCCACAGGCTCCGTTGGCATGTGATGCTACCCCACCATTCACAGCCTGCCCCAGCCTTGAGCTCGACACACCTGAGACCCAGCTCTCTCTGGCACTGGAAGAGGGTTCTCTGCAGGGCAGAAGGGGCGGGGGGGGGGTGTTGAGGTTAGTGAGAGGAAGCCTCAAGGTCAAAGGAAAACAATACAAAGTGCTGCAATGTCAGCAGGGCCTGGGACCACCTCAGCTGAAGTTCTGCATTCATTCTAGAGGCCCTGGCAAGGCTGTATTTCAGAGTATGGCCTCCTTCCCTGCAGTGCCATTTTAGTGAGCAGACTCCTCCCTGGACACTGATACTGGGACCCATGTAGGGTGGAAATTATCTACCCAGACTTTGCCCACTGTCCCCGAGGAGCCAAATGGTTCTGCTTAAAACAATCAGCATTGAAACAGTTGGGCTGACATTTAAATTGTTGTCACTAGGTTTCAGAGTTAACACTCCGCTGAGCTGAAAGGGGGCAGTTCCCCCTTACAAATTACCTTTGAATTTGGCCCCCTGTGCCCATGGAATCCTGAGGTCCTGATTCTCCTCTCATGATAGTGTAAAGCAGGAGTACCTCCCTTGAAATCAACAGCGGTCAAACAATGTAAGCAGTGGAGAGTCAGGTCCTACAGTGCACTTGAGACATGTGTCTGAGTCTCGCCCCAGCCTTGGTCCTGCTGCCCTATCCCTTGGAGAAGGGAATGGATTTGTCCTCGAAAAAGAAACTGTAAGAGCGAATGGGCCTGATTCAAAACAAAGTGGAGCAGACAGGAGCTTTTCCATTGATTTCAATGGACTCTGGATCAGGGTCTTGCTGAGTCTCTCCTTATCCATTCACATGTGCACTCAGAAGGAAGAAACCCAGACTGCCTTGTCTCTGTGATTTTCTTTACCATTCGAAGTGAAAGGAAGACGACTGCTTCAGCAAGGACACTCTCTCTGAGTCTCCGAGGCCCCAACAGAGCTGCTCGGATCGCATTTTCGAGTGATGTCTTGTGCCCCACCAGGGACAGACCTGTCCATTTGCAGCTTTGCTGCGTGCCCCGGTAGAGAGTGAGAAAAGCACCCTGGGGCAAGGGAGGCAGGGCCAGATGGAGGGAAATGCCATCGGGCCGTACTCACGTGTTGTGAAGCACACACCAGCCACAGTGGGGGTCCCCGGAGCCCAGGCACGTGCTGCAGGTCTTGTACTGCCCGCACGACTCCACAGGCACTCTGGTCAGCTGCGGGAGGAAGGGAGAGAACATTTCAGTCTTGCTGCTCTGCTCCCAGTTCCTTTCTGGAGCGCAGGCTGTGAAGCCATTCACGCTCCTTGCTGCAGCAATCTTCTGGAGCCAAGCCTCTCAGAAAGGAACCTGTGCAGAGCAACCCAGGCCAGCCGCGCAGGGAATGCTGCAGTGCGGCCTCTGAATAAAGCTGTTTGTAACACACGTTGGTCCAAATTCCAACCTGGCACAACCCTATAACAATCAATGGTGTTACACCAGGGGAATTCAGCCCCATACCTCCCTCTCCCCTGCTCACACACACAGCACTGAAACAAACACCCATGCACAGGCTCACGTCCACACCTCCCCACACATACTGCCCCCTATTGCTTCAGTCACACGGTTCTGTTTGGACAGACCCGGGCTCAGCACAGCAGACAGCCTGTTTGCAAAGCACGGCTCTAGAACGCATTGCTAAATTGCTAATTCATCTGATCAACACACCTTCGGCTTATGCCCCGGAGGGCAACTGCGGGGCCTGAACTGGTAACGCAGGCTCTGAAAGTAGCTCTCTAGATACCTCTCTCTGGGACTTACATGGCCCCCCTTTATCACAGCATCTGATCCTCACAACACCCTAGTGAGCTGGTGCAGTCCTATTATCCCCGTTTTACTGATGGGAACTAAAGCACAGGAAGACTAAGTGCCTTGACCAAGGGCACACAGGAAGTCTGGGGTGGAGCAGGGACATGCACCCAGTCCTGGGATAACAGCCTACAACCACTTGGCTGTTCTTCCGTTCTAAGAGCTCTCTCCTGTTCTCTTGTCTCCAGACCTCTCTGCCACGCCTACTCCATGGTGAATATTTCCTTGGTCAATAAATCGCACACCAGGCGTTGCCCACAAGCCCATCTTTTCTTCTGGAAACTCCAGCTCTTTTATTTTCCATGTGCATCCATGTGCAGCTATCATTCCTCTAGCCCTCGGGCCCCCTGGACTTCAGCTCCAACACCACCTTAGCTTAGGGCAGCTGAAGGAATTTCAAAACCTCCTATAATTTTCAACCAATCCCGGTGGTTGTTTATACGCCGCACTTCGTTCCGCTTGGGCTTTCTGTTTACACACAGTTTCACTTCCTGGTTTTCCTATCCTAGCCCAATGCTGTTGCCAATTGACACATTGCCACAGTGTCTCTTTGTCCCCCTCTAGTGGCAAGGTTTCTGACTTTATCCATGCCTCCAAGCTGCCGCTCCAAGCTCCTGTGTTAACCACCCAGGTGGGGTGGCCTCATTGGCAAATTGTTGCAAAGATGTAACAGAAATTAGCTACCTATGTAGGTTTTTGTATAATTGCCCATCACTGTGGTATCTGATCACCATTCAGCCATCCAGTGATAGCAACAGCAGGACCTAGGGTGTATGGTTATTTCACATACACCGCTACCTTAATATAACGCCACCCGATATAACATGAATTCGGATATAACGCGGTAAAGCAGTGCTCCAGGGGGGCGGGGCTGCTCACTCCGGTGGATCAAAGCAAGTTCGATATAACGCCGTTTCACCTATAACGCAGTAAGATTTTTTGGCTCCTGAGGACAGCGTTATATCGAGGTAGAGGTGTACCTGGCCCTGTACTGCTTGCATCCCATTTGGTGAACCGGAGACACATGGGTATGTGCTACAGCAACACATCTTGTTTTGTGTTAATGCCTCCAAGACACACAACTACCCAGTATGAACTCACACCAAACCATGCACCATGTTCCATGGTGTAGGCCCTAGTGAGAGGTCTCCAGCATAACCACTCCTATCATTGTGTGCTATTGCTGGTACAGTGGGCCCTGTATGAATTCATCTCAAGCAGCTTTATCGTGAGATTAATTACAATTGTACCATGCTGATAAATGTCTTGAGCTGCAGTGTCAGACCTTCTAATGAATAAAGGGAGAGACTACAGAAAAAGGAGCTGTGACTGAAAGGAAAGCCACCAAGGGGTCATCAGCTTAAGAGAAGGGAACATTGAACAAATAAGACAACATCAGAGCTCATATTTTACCCTGGAACATAATCTGCAATTAATTCAGCTCATCTCTGTGAGTCTAAAGTTTCGAGAACTGTCTGTGCCCTCTAGAAGCAATCAGCCTTTGACGCTGCCCCAAAGATAGATGAAAAAGAAAAGTCCACACAACCCTGCGATCATGTCTTCTCCTCATCATTACTGACAGAAGCATTGGAATGGAGACATTTTCTGTAGTGAAGGCTGAAACAATCTCTGAAACCAGATTTTGATTCCCACCAGGAGCAGCAGAAGTGCCTTAAAAGTGGGGGGCCACCAGTGCCCAAACCGTGGCCCTGCCCCCCGTGCCACCCTTTCCCGCCAAGCCCCTGCCCTCACATCACCCATTCACACCGAGGCCCTGCCCGAGCCCTCCCGTCCTGTTCCCCACACTCCCACCTATTCCCTGTATCACCTATTCCCACCCTTACAGCCAGTAAAAAGGTGAAGGGCCATGGCCCCTGGTCCCCATGTTCCAGCACACCTAATTCCCACCCCACCTCTCTGACAAACTGAAACCATTCCAGATGACACTTCTTAGGAGTGATCTTCTACCGAGGTGGGATTCTGATGAGTGTTTCCCTGCTGAGATCGGAGATTCCAAACATTGAGGTGCCTCTGGTGCAGAACAGCACAAGCTGGGATATTGTGCCTAGAGGCCTCACCAACATCGGGCCCCATTGTGCTTGTCAGCAGATACACTTAGTAAGAGGCTGTCCTGGCCTCAAAGAGCTCGCAATCTACATAGACAAGACAGATAAAGGACGTGTTGCTATCCTCATCTTACAGACGGGAAACAGAGACTACGATTGAATGATTTGCCCAGGGTCACACAAGGAGTTGGTGGCAGAGCCAGGAGCTGAACTTAAATCTCCCATGTCCTAACTGAGTGCATAGGCGCCGACTTCCTCTCTATTCGGAGGGGGTGCTTGACCCCTCCCCCCGCTCAGGCTCGCCCCAACTCCACCCCTTCCCCAAAGCCCCACCCCCATATGCCTCTTCCTGCCACTGTTCCGCCCCTGGTCCCACCCCACCCCACCCCTACCCCCAAGGCCCCAACCCGCCTCTTCCCACCCCTGCCCCACCTCCTCCCCCCCCCAAGCACGCCCCATCCCCATTCCTCCTCCTCCCTCCCAGTGGCTCCTGCACACCACTGAACAGCTGTTCCGCGGCATACAGGAGGTGCTGGGAGGGACGGGGAGGAGTTGACCGGCAGGGGTGCTGGGGGCGGGGAGCTTGGCTGCCGGTGCTAAGCACTCACTAATTTTTTTCCGTGGGTGTTCGGTGCCTATGACTGAGTGTCCTAACCACTAAGCCACCCTTCCTCACAAATCAACTGCAAACCTGAATTCCAATCTTTACATTAACCATAAGTAGGACCAGCTCCCTCCAAAAACCACATCTTTCATCTCTTTCTAGTATAACTGAGTTACATGGAGTCATTTAAAACAAAATGATTGAGGTTTTGGATTTGATCGACAGTAGCCAGCTAATCCTGCTAGAAACGTGGCTCCCCCTTCTGCCATTATACAAGGCTCCTGGTATGTGCTCAGCCCTCGTTTGCTGGCTTCCATCTTTGACTCTTTTATAATTTCAGTATATACACATTCCTTTTTTCTAAGCTGCCGACATTCTGGTCAAAATATGAATTATTGCTCCATCTCTGCTGTTATAATTGGCTGTTAATATAGCAGCTGGATTTATTCAGTCTGATGGACTAAGTCAATTTAAATGTACAAAAAGGCATCTTAAGTAGCCAATTTCCTTCCCAATAGTCAAAAGATACATTTCCAAAACACTGAACGTGACTCTGTCAAGCTGTGTGGGTTCAGAGAATGCTGCTCCTATCTTTCAAGCCTCGGCTGGCCCCCCAAAAGCAGCAGCAAGATTAAAAGAGGCTGATTTCATTTCAAAGCCCTGAATAGAGCATTCACGCTAGTGCTGTTTGTTGAATAGCTTGAGACAAAAACCACCCAAGAACCAGGTTCTGTGCTCCCTTAGCAAAGCTTCTGAGGATGTGGTTAGTGCAAAGGACTCTGGGAGCGCTGGGATGCCAATCCAGCTTGGGCCATTGACCGTGTGATCTCAGGCAAGTCTCTGCAACTCCTGTGCGTATTCCCAGCAGGAAGGTGTGTGAAAAGCAGGAACCCAACTGAAAACCAAACTCTGGGCCTGATCCACCCACCTCTACCGTATACCGGTGTGAATCAGGAGTACATTTTTATTTACATGATTGTAAAACCAGTTTAAGAGGAGACCCTTCGGCTGGGCTAGAAATGGATCCTGGGTTCCATTTCCACCCTCCTTTCCCAGCACAGCCAATGCCAACGCAACTCCCCTGTCCCAGCACAGCCAATGCGAACGCCACCCTCCTTTCCCAGCACAGCCAATGCCAACGCTACTCCCCTGTTCCAGCACAGCCAATGCCAACACCACCCTCCTTTCCCAGCACAGCCAATGCCAATGCCACCCTCCTTTCCCAGCACAGTCAATGCCAACGCCACCCTCCTTTCCCAGCACAGCCAATGCACATGCCACCCTCCTTTCCCAGCACAGCCAATGCCAACGCTACTCCCCTGTCCCAGCACGGCCAATGCCAACACCACCCTCCTTTCCCAGCACAGCCAATGCCAATGCCACCCTCCTTTCCCAGCACAGCCAATGCCAACGCCACTCCCCTGTCCCAGCACAGCCAATGCCAACGCCACCCTCCTTTCCCAGCACAGCCAATGCCAACGCCACTCCCCTGTCCCAGCACAGCCAATGCCAACGCCACCCTCCTTTCCCAGCACAGCCAATGCCAACGCCACTCCCCTGTCCCAGCACAGCCAATGCCAACGCCACCCTCCTTTCCCAGCACAGCCAATGCCAATGCCACTCCCCTGTCCCAGCACAGCCAATGCCAACGCCACCCTCCTTTCCCAGCACAGCCAATGCCAACGCAACTCCCCTGTCCCAGCACAGCCAATGCACATGCCACCCTCCTTTCCCAGCGCAGCCAATGCACATGCCACTCTAAACTATTCCTTCTCAGCGTAAAGCTCCCTTCCAGCAAATCTATTCTCCTATGCTCAGAACGTTGAAAACCAGACGCTTTAATTAAGGCGAGTTAATTGGAAGCAGCAGTAGCTGCCGAGGACATATGACACAATAATTAAGTTTGGGGTCGATGTGGCTGCTGCGTGGCACTGCTGGGGTAAATTACCTGTTCAAGTCACACACTCATTTTTGCCTATCACCGTGTCCAGGATCTGTCCCTCCCTCCTTTGTTATTCCCAACTCCCCTCTCTATCTGTGTGAGCCGGTTCTCCTCTGTGCGGCCAGTGACACTCCCAGCAATAAACAGAGGGAGATCATATGGGGCAAACATAAAGGTGAAGGGAAAAGACTACTGAGTTCTCTACACTAGGCCAGAGAATTCACAAGGAAAAAACAAAACCCACCCCACTAGCTCAGGCCTCTGGAGTGAGGGTTCAGAGCATCTTCATCCAGGACCAGCAACAATCCTGGCCTCTCCCCCGTAACTTTCCTGCAAGCACCCAACGTCGGTCAACTTGCAATTCATGCTGTCCCTGAGCTCCACTCCTGATCCACGCACCTCAGCTCCCTCCGAATCCCCAGCCTGGTTACTGATGAATCTGGCCTCACGTGGTCCCACAAGTTAAGTGTTTCAAATAATTGCAGGCTGCAAATCGTAAAACAAATGAGGTTTGGCAAGATGTTTGCACTCAAAAGCCTTCAAAATGGAGAGCCTAGTGTCACAATTAAAGGAGAGAAAGCCCAATCTTAATGAGCACCGGTTCCTGTGCGGTTACTGAGGCGTGCATGCCGAGTGAGGGATAGATCGTTAGCTAGGCTCTATAAAGACTATATATAGATTTAATTGGGCCCAGCAATGGAATTTATGTCAAAGCGCTGGGTTTTTCGAAGTCCGGCACCACTTGAGGGCTAATGTCAAAGGCGTGAAAAGCTAAATCACCCAGGGAAAGTCTGATTGTTACTGCTAATGATGATGGCTACCATGTTCCACCCTCTCCCCAGGTCACCTTGTTCCACCATCTCCTCAAGAGGAGTTCCATCCCCTCCCTCACTTATCCAGTCCCATCTTCTTGCCAATGCATCCACCCCTTCCCTCTCCTTGCATTAACACACCTCACCCACTCCCTGGCACAGTCTCCCCCGTCCCCACCTTCTCCCCAGCCTGTTTGTAAATGTTTGGGGTTTACAGGAAGCAGTTGATGTGGGAGCAGATGTTAGTCTGGTACAGGGAGCAAACAGCTGAGAAACAGGAAGGAACCTTCATTCAAAGGTGAGCTGATTTGGGGGGGGACACGACAATCAGAATAATTTCAGCAACGTAACATTTTTAATTCCCATGAGCCTCAGCACTTCCTGGTTTTGGGTGGAAGCAGAGCTATACAGATGCCCCTAGAAAAGCTGTCTTTACAGTATTTCCTTATGACACTGCAGGAACAAGGACTTTCAAGAGCCAGCTTGTTCACCTCCAGTGGGTGGGAAACCTTTGGCTTTCCCTATGAACCAAATAGCTGAAACTCCTGAGTTCACCCACTACTAGCCCAAACATGTCCAAGCCTCATTCACTGTGTGACTGTAATCCACTCGATTGAACAACTTCTTCCTTGGCCTTGGAATTCAAAGCACTTTACAAAGGTGGGCAAGCATCATTAGCCCCATTTTACAGGTGGGGAAACTGAGGCTCAGAGACACAAAGAGACTCAACCAAGGCCACCCAGTGAGCCAGTGGCACAGTCTGAATTAGAACATAGGTCACCTGTCTGGTAAGCACCTGCCTAAAGTGGGGCATCACTAAAAACAGGGTGCTGTTTCCTATCCCAGTTTCTTGGAGGAAATACATTTCCCTGCATGGAAAGGGATAGTAAATACTTCCCCTGCGGTGACACTGGCAGACCAGGTGCCAGCTCATGCCAAGGTCCCCATGTCTCAGTTGACTACTAACAAACACGTAGCTGGAATCAGCCTGGCTCACCTGTGTGTTTGTATTGTTAAAACAGGTATTAGAATGATAAGAATGTGTTTAGTGTTTGGACTTTATTGAATGCTTGTAAATTGCTGCATGCCTTAATCTCACGTGAAACCTCTATATCCCATATTGTAAGGCACTACTTAAGCATTTGTACCGAGGGGCTTGTGTGCGCCACTGTAGTGCTTTAGCGAAGACATTACTCTGCCAACAGGACAGTTTATCCTGTCAGTACAGTTAATCCATCTCCCCGAGGGGCGGTAGCTGTGTCGATGGGAGAAGGTCTCCCGTCAACATAGCACTGTCTACATGGGGGCTTAGGTGTGGATTTTTCACCCCCCTGAGCGACATAGTTATCCTGATATAGGTGTGTAGTTTAGACCTGGTCTAAGTCCCCTTGACTGTGTAAATCACCAGAAAGAAGAGAGACATTAACTGGTGTGATGTGCTGGTTTCCAACAGAAGATGGTATGTCCAGCCCAAAAGGGAAGGTCCTTTGACACCAGGCGGGCCATTGTGGGACATTAAAGAGGATAAAATACTGTTGTTCTGCTATCCCTCCCATGAAGACTAGTCATGCAAGTGGATTCCTCCTATCAGTTGAGACCCCAGCTCAGAGCACATGGGAGGAGGGGTAAAAACCCCTAACAAGAAGAAACTGTAACTCTGTGGTGCTTGGACTCCGGGGTGCAAGGTTTCTAGGCATAAGCTGATTAGCCGAGGTTAATCCTAAAGGACATATAGACCTTGCTTATTATAGATGCTCCCATTACCTTTCGAAACTTAAGATAATAACTCAGGTGTGTATCTATGTTTACCTGCTTTAACCTTATAAATGACTTGTTTCCTTTTCCTATTAATAAATCTGTATATAGTTTATGAAAGGATTGGCTACTAGACTTGTCTTTGGTGTGAAATCTAATGTGCAATTGCCCTGGGGTAAGTGACTAGTCCTTTGGGACTGGGAGTATCTAGAATATTGTTAAAAGCAACAGAGGGTCCTGTGGCACCTTTGAGACTAACAGAAGTATAGGGAGCATAAGCTTTCGTGGGTAAGAACCTCACTTCTTCAGATGCACGTCATATTATTGTGATAATTGTTGTGATCCTTGACGTAAGGGACCATCTATCACAAAGGCAGGCTCGCCTCGGTGGCAAGATAGATCAGCCAGTCTGCAACTCCATATTAAGGCGGTTATAGTGTCTGAGGAATTTACACTTGAGAATTGGTTGGTGAAATGGAAGTATAGAACTCACAGCCAATTTGGGTGTTGTGCCCTGGTTCTTAACGGTCTGTCCGGGAGTTGGTATTCATGCTCTTCAGCCACCGCAGGACAGCTTNGGGTCCTGTGGCACCTTTGAGACTAACAGAAGTATTGGGAGCATAAGCTTTCGTGGGTAAGAACCTCACTTCTTCAGATGCACTTCTTCTTCTTGCATCTGAAGAAGTGAGGTTCTTACCCACGAAAGCTTATGCTCCCAATACTTCTGTTAGTCTCAAAGGTGCCACAGGACCCTCTGTTGCTTTTTACAGATTCAGACTAACACGGCTACCCCTCTGATAGAATATTGTTGTGATTCTTGGTGTAAGGGATCTTCTATCAAAACACTAGGCTCAGCTGGGTGGCAAGACAGATTGGGGAACCCAAGGGGACTGTCTGTGACTCCATGCTTAGGCTGTTATAGTGTATGAGGCGTTTACAGGTGATCATTGGTTGGTGGAATCTAAGTATAGAATTCACAGCCAATTTGGAGTCTGTGTCCTGGTTCTTAAGAGTCTGCCCTGAGGTTAAAAGAACAGGAGTACTTGTGGCACCTTAGAGACTAACACATTTATTTGAGCATAAGCTTCCGTGGGCTACAGCCCACTTCATCGGATGAGGTTGGAACTCACTGCAAGACAGCTTGACACCCCTCTGCCCACTCAGTCTCTCTCCCTTCACCTGTCCACTCTGTTCTCCACCGCGAGTAGTTTTCCATGCAGTGCCCTCAGCTCTCTGCGGACACTGTCCGAGCAGCGTTCATCGGTCTGCCCCAAACACAACTACAATAGCATCAACGGAGATACTGTAAGGTCAGGCCAGCTGATCTACAAACTAGAGGCCTACGATCTAAGACCTGGGAAGTTGAAGAGCAATAAGCTGCATTCACAATTCATCTGGGCTTTGGCTAACAAACTCTTGCCAATAAAAGAGTGAGAGATACTTTATGCATGACTATTTGAATACCTGTTCATCCATGGAGTTGTACCCACTGCCACAGTGTTACCAAGTGTCTGAGTCTAGAGCTAACAAGCAGCCCTGGGAGGAAAGAGAGCTGCCTGGACTCTCAAATACATGTTGCAATTTGTTAAACGAGGGAAAACCAGCCAGTGCTGGAGGATGCTCATGAAGGCTCAGCTATATACTCAGAAGCTCGGGCAATCATTAGCACTACCCAGCTGTGGGCGTTTTCAGGCATCTGTGCAATTGTTTCTTTGGCTGATGTACACCCCAGAGTTTCAGGTTGGAATGAACCAAAACGCTCCAAGAAAAACTCAGTTGGAAACTGCAGCGTTTGCCACGGTTTCAAGTTTCACACATCTTCGATCAGCGCCGGGCCTAAGATGAACAATTCAGATCCAGACACTGAAACCCCCCTCCCAGCCCCTCGAAGTGTATTTCCGTCGATGGATCAGAAGGCCAGGTCAGGGCTGTAGGTTCTGTACATTCTCTAAGAGCTTTCTTGCTAGTTGTATCACTACAAAAGGAAAGTTCTAGAGTGTTCCAAGTTCAGGGATTTCATAGATTCACAGAGCATAAGGCGAGAAGGGACCATTAGATCATCTAGTTTGACATCCTGTATGTCACAGGCTATTACATTTCACTCTACTGCCCCTGTATTGAGTCCAATAGCTTGTCTTTGACTAAAACATATCTTGTGATTGGCTAAAGCATATCTTCTAGGAAGGCATCCAGTCTGGATCTGAAGACATCAAGAGATGGAGAATCACTCACTTCCGTTGGCAGCCTGTTCCAATGGTTAATCATCCAAACTCTTAACATTTGTGTCTTTTTCTCATTTGAATTTGTCTGGCTTCAGCTTTCAGTCACTGGTTCTTGCTATGCCTTTCTCTGCTAGATTAGATAAGCCTTCTGATGACGGTATTTTCTCCTCAGGCAGGTGCTCGTACATGCTAATCAAGTCACGTCTCAGTCTTCTTTCTGATAAACGGGTTGAGTTATTTAAGTCTAAACGGGTTTAGTTATTTAAGTCTCTCACTATGAGGAATCTTCTCCAGTCCTCAAATTGTTTTTGTAGCTCTTCTCTGCACTCTCTCCAATTTTTCAACATCCTTTTGAAAATGTGGACACCAGAACTGTACGCAGTACTCCAGTATCGGTCTAACCCAAGCTATGAACAAAGGGAAAGTCACCTCGCTACTCCTACTGCCCTGTTTATATATCAAAGGATTGCATTAACCCTATTTGCCACAGCATTGCATTGGAAGCCCATGTGATGCCTAAATCCTTTTCAGAGGCACCATCTTCTAGGTTACAGTCACCTATTCTGTAGGTATGGCCGCATTCCTTGCTCCAGATGTATAACATCACATTTGGCTGTATTAAAATGCTTTTTGTTTGAAAGGGCCCAGCTTACCAAGGAGTCCAGATCACTCTGTATGACTGCCCTGTCCTCATTATTATTTGTCACTCTGCCATTTTTATGTCATCTGCAAATTTTATCAGCAGTGATTTTGTATTTACTTCCAGATCACCGATGAAAAAGTTGGGCCTACTACTAATCCCTGGGGAAACCCGACGGTAGCAGCCCCATTCAGTGATGATTACCCATTAACGACTACTTTTTATATGTCAGTTAGCCCATTCTTAATCCATTTAACGTGTGCTTGATATTGTATAGTGGTTTTTTTATTCAGCATGTCATGTAATACTAAGTCAACACAACTGTGCAGTTCCCTTTATCAATCAAACTTGTAACCTACTCGAAGAACTAACTCAGGCTTGTTTGAAAAGACCTTCCGTCCATAAAACCACGCTGACTGATTGATTCAGTTTGACACAATTTAGAGATGGGCACCAGAAGCAAGATCTGGGTTTGGCTCCCCCCGTCAGAGTTCAGGTTTGATCCATTCCTTGGGGTTTTGTTCAGGACCATCTCTCTCCCCACCATTAAAGCTGATCTCTAGTGGGAGCTTCTCTTTCCTTTGTGTTTCTATCTTCTTGGACTGAGGTGATTCCTGACCACTAACTAGACCAAGGAGTTGAGACTCCAGCTCCTTAAGCCTTAAGCCACATGCACACATGGAACCCAGAGCACTTGTGCGGAATGGATGGCTTAGGAACTGGTAATGAGGCACTAGACAGCTGATTCAATCTAAGGACTTGATTACCCTCTGATGGCTCTTTGGAAGACTATGTGAACTGGGGGTCTTGGTTCAATTCTGAATGGTCAGGCACCCACATCCCAAAATCCACCACTAGACAGGATCCTTGCCCAACCGAAAAGACTGAACAGGCAGAGAGACGGATGGTGTCTGATGGCTGCAGGGAAAACACTATCAACTGGACCACACCTGAGGCACAGTTCCCCAGAGACAGAGATGCCAAAGTACACAAAGACCCTACAGAGCTTTTGCTGATACTATCCAGGTGGTCTCCAGGATGGTATCTTGAAAGCGAGTGGGATCAGTACACTGAGACATGTCAAAGGAGCTCTCCACATGGAAGATCAAAGCAATTCTAACACTGTGGCTCTTATTACACCTAGCTCTTTAAAGGAATCACTTACAAAAGCCCGCAGTGCAATCTGAGTTGGACTTAGGGTTTTGCTAAGATGCATTTCACATGCTTTTCCAGTGAACACCAAGCCTTATTAACACAAACCTTTGTATCCCAGGCCATAAAGAAAGAGGGGGTCTATTTGGCATCCAGCCACACATAGAAAGAAATACTGCAAGACTAAAAGGTCTTGTCCTGATACACCCTCTGAAATGTTAGCACTGCCCTATCTGTCTGTAAGGATCCAAGAATGGGGTCTTTGGTTTCACTGGGTCTAGAACCGGGGCTGTGTGGAGCCTAGGTTTCTGACACTCTCTTGTTGTCCAAGGTAGGCAGATGAAGCAGCACCTCACAAATCTGGGAAGGTCAGTCCCCACAGGAAATCCTATCGGCACGCCCAAGGTGTGCTGTCGCCTGATTGGCTCGCGCCCACTACGTAAGCCAGGAAGTGACTGAAGTGGACTGTCCAAGCAACCAGGCAGATTCTCAGTTGCTGCTGCATTGGACCCAGCTCTTGCCTGTGTCCTGCAATCTGTATCCAACCCCTGTTCATAGTTCCTGCTCCAATTCTAGCCTGTTCCTGGTCCTTGTCTTAGTCCTGCCCTTGTCGTCCGTTCCTGCCCTGCACCTGATCCATGCCTGATCCTTGCCTCATCTCTGCCTCCTGCCCCTACACTCCACTCCTGACCTTTGGCTACCAGTCCTGGCTCGTCTTCTGGCTACCAACGTCGGCTTGACTCCTGACCCTGACCCTCAGCTCCATTCCCAACTCTGACTCCGGCTCTGACCCTCGACTCCCAACTCTGACCACTAAGTCTGACTGCCTATTCCTAATACTGTCAGGTAGCAGGGCAGGACTCTGAGTTCAAAGGGCTTGTCTCTCATTCTGCTCTCCTAACTCCCATCACTACCAAATTCCACAGGTACCAATTGTTTGGCTTTAATTTCAGGATGCCAGAGCCTCCCCTCTCATTGACTCAGAGCACTGACAGATGGGCAGGGAAGCCCCGCCCCTCGGATCAGCCAGAATGACTAGTTATGAGTTCCCCTGCAGGGGCAGCCCACACACAAAACAATATCCTCCCTTTCCAGTGACACTTAACAGGGCAGGAAACTGCTGACCCCGCCAAGCCACTCCATCAACATGCTAGCTGATTCCCATTTCAAGGGCTCAAAGCTGGGCTGTAGAAACTGGGGGATCTTAGGAGAAACAGCAATGACCTCTCCACCTCCCCGTATCGCCACATCCTTTGTCCCGCTAACACAAGTGCACACCTTGTCAGAACTGCAACAGTACCGGCACTATTCACCGATACATCTCAAAGCACTTTACAAAGGGGGGAGAGTAGCAACATCCTGGGGGAAACCGAGGCACAGAGCAGTTACGTGGCTTGCTCAAGGTTGAAGAGCGAGTCTAAGGCCTCGTCTATACACAAATTTGCATCAGTTTAATTTAACCGATTCATTTAAGCCAGTAAACACCCCTACATTGGCACATTCATTGCTGCTTCTGAGGCTACGTCCTCACTACGGGGAGGGGGGGTTGATTTAAGATACGCAAATTCAGCTACGCGAATAGCGTAGTTGAATTCGACGTATCCGAGCCGACTTACCCCACTGTGAGGACGGCGGCAAATCGACCTCCGCGGCTCCCCCGTCGACGGCGTTTACTCCTATCTGCGCTGGTGGAGTACAAGTGTCGATTCGGGGATCAATTGTCGTGTCCCGACGAGACGCGATAATTCGATCCCCGAGAGATCGATTTCTACCCGCCGATTCAGGCGGGTAGTGAAGACGTAGCCTGAGTGGCTTAGCTTAAACCTGTTGCCCATCAACTTGCACTAAACTGAACTAAGTCTGGTTTTAAACCAAAATCAGAGTGTCCACACCGCCTTTTGCACCGGTTTCGTAGTACATTGGTTTAAAAATCTCACCTTACGTTAAACTGATGCAACTTCCTCTTGTAGATTAGCCCTAAGGTGCCCAGTCTGAGGCCTTTGCACTGAACCAGAGCTCTTTCTGCGCTGGCCAGCATTGCGACTCCAGTCTTTTGGGAAAGGATGGCCCGGTGAGAAGAGCTGTCCTGGTGTTTGTGTTACACCCACGCTGCACATGCTCACACACACAAACATGCCGGCACACACGTGCCCATGCAGTCAGCTGATCACATTTGCAAGCGCTTGCAGGTTTACGCAGTGCAGCAGGCAGCTGCAGAGAGCGCTTTACTTGCCGGATTCCATTTCGCACCAGTGAACTGTAAAATTATAACCACATCTTTTCCCAGCCTCTTCTCTCTCTCTCTATCTCTCACACACACAGGCGGCAATGATGAACAACCTAAGAAGAAGTTTAACTTTAGGCTAGGTCTACACTATCAGAGTTTTTTTTGTCGAAAGTTTTATTGACGATCCAAAAGTGCTGAAAGAAAATCGTTGTTGCATGTTCAAACGGTCTTGCTCTGTCGCCATAGTGCCTCCACACTTGGGTCAGTAGCACTAACAGTGAGAGCAATGCACTGTGGGAAGCTATCCCACAGTTCAGCTCTCCACCTTCTGCCTCTAGGTCTTGTGGGAAGGCAGAGTGGATCGCAGCACATCATGGGTCCGGGCTCACTGTCCCATGATGCATTGCTCTCCGTCCCAGCATTCCATGTGCTTCCATCTTCGGTTCGCAGCATTTTTCAACGTCCCTTGAGTTCTTCTTGCCCCGCCACGGACCCTGTGCTATCCTCCCATGCTCTGCTAGCTGTCAGTAGCACATTGCGAATGGCAGTGCAGTTAATCTTGAAGTTCCGAAGTCAATGGGAGTCACAGTTGCCTGACGTGCTGTCCGACACGGATAGGATCAACATGAGATTGCTTTTGGCATTCATAGAGCAGCTGCACACGGTGGACTGTCGCTTTTGGATTTGTGAATGGTGGGATCGCATAGTTATGCAGGTCTGGGATGATGAGCAGTGGCTGCAGAACTTTCAGATGAGGAAAGCCAGTTTCCTGGAACTGTGTGCTGAGCTCACCCCAGCCCTGCGGCGCAGGGACACCCAAATGAGAGCTGCCCTCTCGGTGGAGAAGCATGTGGCAATCACAGTGTGGAAGCTGGCGACTCCAGACTGCTACCGCTCGGTCGCAAGTCTCTGATCTTTCCATGAACATACTGTGCACTCCTCTAGAAAGAGCAGCTCCCCTCCATGTCTTTTATTGCCACCAACAGCAGGCATCAAAAATAACCCTCCAAGGAGAACGAGGCTCATATGTTTACAGAGCACAGGAGAACAGGAACACATACAAGAACTGGAGATCAGATTCCAATCCCACTGAAGTCAGTGAGTGTCTTTCCTTCGACTGAAGTCAATGGGAGTTGGCTGGGGTCATCGGTATATTTCCTGCTTTTGTCACCTGAGGGATTACAACATTCTTATGGCTTTTTCTTTAGTAAAATATAAATCAAGTCTTGTGCTCAGTTTCCTTTCTTCGATGGAAGTTTGTATCCTTCACGAAGAATGTATAGATTTTATAAGAAACACGTCTCAGACTTGCATGGAAAATAGGGGACATTTGTAACCCTTATCATTTTTCATCTTAATTCTTTTCCTTAGAGTTGGCCCAGTAATCCATTGTGAATTCAGCTTTTTCCCATCTGGGATTTCTGCAAATGTGTTTATTTGTTCCATCGGGAAAAAAATGTCCCAAAATGAAGAATGGCACAGAAGTCAGGCCACTGGACTTGGATTCAAGCCCCTGCTCTGCCACAGACTTCCTGTGTGACCTTGGACAAGTCACTATCTCTGTGCTTCAGTTCCCCAGCTGTAAAATGGGGGTTATAGGCCTTCCCTATCTCACAAGGGTGTTGGGAGGTGCCCCAGATGCGATGATACTGAGGGTCATTTAAGAACTAGAAAAAGATACAGAGATACGGATGAGATGGATTCTCCAGCCGCGGGTTTGATACAGGAATCACTGGGTGAAATTCTGTGACCCGTGGTATGCAGCAGATTAGACTCAATAAGAACAATGGTCCCTTCTGTCTTTACACTCTATGAATCTATAATTATTTGCCAAATAGTTCCAATAATAATTTCCATCATCTGATGAGAATAGCTGGGATAGGCATATATAAACCTTCCGTCCAATTTAAACTTTTATCATTTTGATGAGTTTCATCTTGGTGAGTTTTAAAATAACTTTTCTCTATCAAGATTTAGATTTCAGAAGGTATGTTCTCTGTCCTAGAGCACAGTTCCAAACTAGAAAGGCTACCATAATTGCCTTGTTTGCGAGAAGAATAAGAATCTCTGGTTTTAGACAAGCAGAAGAGAAAGTGGAGATGATAAAATTTACCATAAATCTGAATTTATTTTTATTTTGCTGATGCCAGGATGTTTGACTGACCGACTTTGTCATGCTTTTTCTCATCAGTTATTTTTATAGGGGTTTTATATTGACTCTTCTGTAAACTGGTGACATAATGTCTTTTTAAGACATTCGACCCAGGAAAAACCATACTAACTTCTCCAAATTGGTCTTGCACATCTGGACTTTTGCTGTTTCTCGTGAGTCCAATGGGCTCTGTGATATGGAAAATACCAAAAAACTTTGAAATTACTGACTTAAATGGGACTTTTCTGAGTTGATGCTCACTAACAACAATCTAATTCAAACTTAGTTGGACTGAGTTGTAGGCTCCAAGTTAGGCCTCACACCTGATTTGCCCCAGGACTTTGGTGGGAGGCATTGCAAAGCAGAGTGAGTGAAATTCGTAAACTATAAGAATCAGGGGTAAGGCTGAGAAGCCTCTCCCTTCAAGTCAACACACTATCTGAGAGAAGACTGATGTTCCAGAATCTCCAGCACTGATCACCCTGGGGAGAGGGAGTCACAACATCCACAAATAGGTCACACCAGCCTTCAGCCAACCTCTCCCTAGACTAAGGGAAGGTCCACTTGGGAGTAGCACTGTGCCAGTAAAACAGTTCCAGCTGCATCCTTGTCTACATGTCCTGTATCTGCTCTAGGTGAGTCCAGAAGACACTGAGAGCAGAGGAGTTCACAAGCCCCTTGTCATTTTCAGTATCATACTTTTTCTATTTTTCTGTTTTTGTTTTATGTCTGTCTTGGGTGAGGTCCCAGCTTTTTGTTTAATTTATTTGTAGGATGTGAAAATGAAAGTAAGAGGGGGCGTGTGAACATCCTTAAAACCCCGATGGGGAAGGTGTAAAAAGTTCCCCAGGTTTAAAGAGGTGTAAATATTGTCTCACAAAGATACTCATTGTGTACTCGGTTTAAAAGATCTGGAGAGACCCTGAGATTGTCCTCTCTCATTTCTGGTGAGTAAGAGTTGTTCAGCTTCTGCTTATTAAGAGTGTTCTGTTAAAGTGTGTCTGAGGGCTGGTCAAAACTTCTCCATAATGACAGTTTTTGGCAGGAGATTGGGGTTTCCATTAAATGAATATTTTTGCGGAAAGCATCTCCTTTCCACAGAAAATGTCAACTTCTCATAAAAAAACCGAGGATTGAAATCTAATCCAATATTGATGCAAACTTGCTTGACTTTTTTAGCTGATCTTGATTTGATTCTGCTTTGATAGTTGTGGTGTTTTAGTCTTAGTTTAGCTTTCTTAGGAATAGCTTGGCTTTGGTGATATGTCCTCTTGATTTTATTTCGTTGTCTAAGAGTTTTCAGAAATGTATAAAACAGAGACTGACGGAGTCACATTTCTTTCCATAGGCAACACGGGTCCAGAATCTCCAAGGGCCAGGGGTGGACACCAGACAGTCAACCTAAAAGCCTGACCAGATCCTGCTAATAAGTCTGTGGTTCTCACCCTGTTAGCTTTGGGAAGAAAAGTCGACGTATATATCGATTAGCCTTACTGCCACACTGTTTCTGAACTGCTATTTACCCGGGGTCTGTTCTCTGAATCACCAGGCTGTTACAGCAAGCAGCGCTGTGACATGCAGAACTAGTGCTAGGGTTACCATATTTCAACAATCAAAAAAGAGGACGGGAGGAGCCCCGCCCTAGCCCCGCCCCTGTCCTAGCCCCGCCCCTGCCCCTTCCACTCCCTCCCACTTCCTGCCCCCTCAGAACCCCCAACCCTCCCCCCCACTCCTTGTCCCCTGACTGCCCCCCAGGACTCCACCCCCTCCCTAAGCCTCCCTGCCTCTTGTCCCCTGACTGCCCCCTCCTGAGACCTTCCCCACATCCTAACTGGCCCCCTAGGACCCTACCCCCTACCTGTCCCCTGACTGCCCCAACCCTTATCCACACCCCCACCCCCTGACAGCCCCCCCCAGAACTCCCGACCCATCTAAACCCCTCTGCTCCCTGTCCCCTGACTGCCCCCTCCTGGGACCCCTGCTCCTAACTGCCCTCCACAACCCCACCCCCTACCTAAGCCTCCCTGTTCCTTGTCCCCTAACTGCCCCTTCCTAAGACCCCTCTCCCTAACTGCCCCCCAGGACCCTACCCCCTACCTGTACCCTGACTGCCCAAAACCTTACACCCCCAACCCCCAGACAGCCCCCCCCGAACTCCCTGACCCATCCAACCCTCCCCCTGCTCCCTGTCTCTTGATTACCCCCCCCCCCCAGAACCTCCCTGCCGCTTCTCTGGCCCCCGGCCCCCTTACTGTGCTGCAGAGCAGCGCGCTCGGCAGCGGGGGAGGGGAGCAGGCTCGGAGCTCCAGACGAACAGCCGGCGATCTGTGAGTGCAGGGAGGGCGGGGGAGGGAGGGAGAGGAGGGGGGGTGTCAAGTTTCAGGAGAGAGGAGGGGGGGAGTGCAGGAAGGGCTCTGGCTCTGGCTCTGGCTGCCGGAGCCCCGGCTGCTCTGTAAGCCGCACGCACGCTCTGCATGGGGGGGGGGGGGGGGGAGGGGAAGTCCGGACATTGACAAATTCCCCCCGGACGCTATTTTTAACCCGAAAAAGCCGGACATGTCCGGGGGAATCCGGACGAATGGTAACCCTAACTAGTGCTAACAGCGAAGTGTCCAGCATGCAGCAGGAAAGACCTATCTGTGATTTTGCTAGTGAGCAAAGACAGACTCAACCGCCTTTGGATTTCTTCTAAATTGCTGTATTGATTACCTAAGTTATGCATTTTATTTCTGATTCAAGTCCCCTTCAATTGGATTGGCAAAGTAATGGGGATTTAAATACTAGTGGCTTGCAGCTTTGTTGGTGTAAGATGCTTCCTGAATTTCACGCTCGATCAGATCCAGGGTCCATCTAATCCAGTATCCTGTCTCTGACAATGACTCACAGTAGATGCTTCAGCGGAAGGTGCAAGAACCCCACAATAGACAGATGTGGGATAAACTGCCCCCTCCCCACGGGTCTCATCTTGATCTCTAGTAATCAGCGTTTGGCTTAAATCCTGAATCATGAGCTTTAATATCCCTACCGACATTGTTGTTGTCATTAATTATAACAACTCTGGATAGTCTAGGGTGACCAGATGTCTCGATTTCATAGGAACAGTCCCGATATTTGGTTTTTTTTCCTATATAGGCTCCTATTACCCCCCACCCCCGTCCCAATTTTTCACACTTGCTATCTGGTCACCCTAGGATAGTCTTTGCTATCCACGTAAATATCCGATCCCTTTTCAAATTGATACAGACAAGCACATTCTGAGTTTTAAAGGCATTTCACACTTTTTATATTCCTGCCTTTGCCAGCAAGTGTATTTTTAAAAAGCTGATGCCACAACAAAAGACCCTGACACCCCTCAAGACAGAAGCCAACTGCCTTATTCGTTATCAGTGAGAATCTGTCACCCAAAATGCAGAGGAGCTGCTAGAGTCCACTCCAGGAAGCAGTGAATTGTATTTGTTTTCTGGATGCCCCTCTGTACCGAGTAGTAACATGCTCCCAACATATCCATCCAACATCACAGCACAGCACATTATATAGTTTGATGTTGTGCCTATTTTACTTTAACCATGAGTCGGCCAATCCAGTTTTTACCATACAGGATAAGGAGGTTACACCCTATATACTGGAGCGGGGGGAGGGGGGGGCAGGGGGGAGAGGGTGTTGATCCAGCAGACTAGAACAGCTGGTACTCTGACAAATTGCAGAAATACCTACTGGGATTGTGAAGGACAGGAGAAGAGGTACTCTAATGCCAACAGGGATGTTGCATATGGTTCAGCCTTTCTAGTGATTGCGTCAGGGGCGGTTTGAAGAGAAATCCAAAGTTCAGGGTTCTGCAGGGGTACAATGATAAACTAAGCTGGTCATTAAATGCAGCATGTGAAAGACTGACTAAGAGGGAGAAAGAATACAAGGAGTTAGAAGAACAGACTCATTAATTAGGCAGAGAGGATACTTTGAAGTGGAAATTAGAGAAAACTCAGGAGACACCAAGAACTCAGGATGTAGACTTGACTGCATCTTCTAGGCGACAGACTAAGGCCTGGATCCCAGACAAGAGAGGGTTGTCTGAGAAGGCTAATCAAATTGATATGTAGGACTCCCATAAGGAGGAAGCACAAATCTGTGAGCATATCACCATAAATAGGACTTCCCCAAGGCCTTTGGAAATATCCCAGAAGCTTATAACATGAGTTTCTGAGATGGACACTGACTACTTCTAACCCTAGAGTTTGGCAGGATAAAGTGAGTGGAGACTTTAATTAGTCATGCCAGGAGTTGATGATACATCATACAGAAGTGATAAGCCCAACAGCTCTTACTTATAAAGTTATATGTTATACGTAATGGATGACACACTCGGGACGCAGTCTGAGGAGATGGTTCTGTATTACTGCTGAAAGCAGTGGTGACACACACGATCACCCTCACTGAAGTAGTTGTGTTTGGAGAAAGTTACCTGTTTTTGTAAGGGACAGCAGAGTTGATGGTCGACCCAGATAAGAGCCTATGAGGGAAATTGTTGCCTTAGCTCAGAAAGGATGGCTGGCAAGAGGTTCTCCCCGGAAGGCCTCTAGTGACTTGCTAAGTGTGCTCTTGAATCTGGAAATCCTCAGCTAGCGTTGGAAGGTGGAGAACGATCTTCCCCATAACGTGGGGCAAAGGATCAGGCAATAAGGAATCAAGTGCCCAAGGTGGCAGTTCAAAGAAGGAAGTTCAGGTTATAAGACTTGGAAAAAGACTCAAAACAAAGGGGTTAGGGATGGATGGTCTGAGACCAGACAGCCTGTCCAAGCAGTGAACAATAAATTGGAAATGTCGTTAATAACTCACGAGGCTCCAGAAAGTGGCGGCTGGGGCAGAAGCCCAGGTGAAATGGTACCAATCAACCCATGTGCCATGGGGGGAGGGATAGCTCAGTGGTTTGAGCATTGGCCTGCTAAACCCAGGGTTGTGAGTTCAATCCTTGAGGGGGCCACTTAGGGATCTGGGGCAAAAATCTGTCAGGGGATTGGTCCTGCTTTGAGCAGGGGGTTGGACTAGATGACCTCCTGAGGTCCCTTCCAACCCTGATATTCTATGATTATTCTGGTGCCTATGTGGGAAAAGACCACCTACATTACAATACACAGTGAGGAAAGCAAAGACTGCTTAGTACTTTCAGTGCCATTAACGGAGTGTGAGGAAACTCACTCCTCTAGGCCCTGAGTGCGTCAGAAGGCTGTGAAAGAAGTTCAGTCCCTTCCTGAATTCAAGAGGCAGCTAGACGAAAAGGTTGGTTGACCAGGGTGGACAGGGGGCCATGGCCCTCCCACATTTACCAGCCATAACTGCAAGTGTTGGGGGGGAGGGGCAGTGAAGAGCAAGCGGGGGATGGGGTCTTTGGGGAAAGAGGTGGTGTGGGAGTGGGACCTTAAGGGAAGAGGCGATGGGGGTTCAGGGAGAAGGGGCGGAGTGAGGGTGAGGCCTCGGGAGAATGGGCAGCATGAGGGTGGGGTAGAAGGGGTGGTACGGTGTGGGGCCTCGGCAGCAGCATGGGGCAGGGCCACAGTTCAGACACCTGTGCCCCCCGCTTTTAAGGCGCTTCTGCTGCTCCTGCAGTTGACTGATGTTCTCTAGAGACACCGACCAGCAAAGGGAGGCGCTAAAGCAACTAGATGTGTTTGCAAACGTCTTGTGAGTGTGGAGAAACAAATGTAAAGGGGGTTAGAATCCCCCCAGCGCCAGGGGCTCTGACTGTTTTGTTAGGCAGGGCAGATTACTGAGGGCTGTTTATGACCCTATACAAAAAACAATGAACGCTCTGATGGAGAGGAAAATTATATGCAAACGCAGTTCTTTTAACACACCTTTTCTTTTACCTTTTCAGTTTCACGTTCCCATGTCCTTTGCCCTCTCTCTCTCTCTCTTTCCTGTATTCCTGGATTAAAATCCCACATCTCGGAGTTGTAAAATGTAGATGGGATTCTTATCCAGGACGACAGAGAGACAGACAGAGTCTGCCAAGGCTTACGGACAGTGAAGCTGGAAGGGGAAGTGCAGCCACTGGGATTGAGAGCAACCTGCTCATTTGGGGGGAAAAGGCGTTTAAAACATGTGGCTCTTGAGGGAAAAGGGACATGTTTGATAGCACAGTAGAGGGCTGGCCCACCTTTATCAAGAGACTGGAGCCGTATGCAATCGCTAATGATGTAAATGATGAGAAAAAGGTGATGGTTTTACTCAGCGTAATGGAGGCTAAAACCTATAACTTGCTGTGCCGCATAACAGCTCCAGTTAAATCCAGATGAAGCGTTTGCTGAGATTGTGGACACTCTACAAACCACTTATCCCCAAAGCCACCGGGGACTGCAAGGCATTTCTGCTTGTACAGATGGGATCCAAATGAAAATGAAGCAATTGCTGAACATGTGGCTAAACTGAGGAAATTAACAGCACCTCCCGTGCATACATGTTGCCAGGCTGTACACAGTGAGTAAATGCTGTGATTTGAACAGCGCTGTACCCGTGTGGTTCCTTTGTATTACCTTTGTTGAGTGAAAGGCAAAAGACAACAGTGTGGCTGGTTGGAGGAGCAGGTTGCCCCCATCCCAGGCCAATGCGCCTCTACCTGGACCTGGAGGGAGCACTTCTATGGGATAACAGGGGAGCTCAGTCTCCATGATGCAATCCCTGGCCTCTCTGCTAAGACAGCAAACAAAGGGGCCAGCTAGCGCCAATTCTGGTGGTTTATGTGATGTTGACGCCTGCCCACTAGGAACTGAATTGAGACCACTGACAAATTAAATATAATCATCAGAAGGTAACTGACAAGTGCACCTAGTAGGTAAGGCTCCATATCCTACTAATAATCCCCTGGAGTCATCCAGCCCTCCTGCTTTTTAAGTGTTCACATGCATATATCCTATACCCATCCTCTGTCCATATAACTGCAGCTGGACATCCTGGAGAAAGGAAGTCTGAGGAAAGGTATAATGGAGGATGAATGAAGGGAAAATGGTGGCAGAATAAGATCGGGACCAAGGAAAGTTCTAGTAGAATATTAGGGGGGAAACAGTTTGGATTATGGAACTGGCCACCAAGGAAGGCCTCGATGTCACCCTCACTGGGAATATTCAAGGCGGGACTGAACCCCCATCTATCAGAGATAGTTCTTCGTAGATGGACTGTCTCAGTGGTGATACAATGGGGAAGTACACATCAAGATTTATATGTGGGGAACGTGTGCATGGGGGAGCAAAAGTCTTTCTATCACCTACACTTGCTTTCTCGCCAGTTATACAACAGATCTGCCTTCTCCGTGTGGTAGCTAAGGATCCGTCGGTTCCCGTTATAGACATCATTTCCAGGGGGTTACAATTCATCCATTTTACTTTACATCTAGCTGGGGAACCTGATGCACAAATTATTGGCTCAAAATACCATGGATGTTGATTTCTAAACCAAAAACCCAGTTAAGGGAATGTGATGTTTAGTCGCAGAGGGGTTGGTTTGGGACAATGTTCTGTTCTAACTTAGAACAAAGGCTGAAGGTTGAAATGTGATATTGGAGAGGAAGGGAATCAGACTGAAGAATCGACTCCCTTTTATCAAATTTAAGGATCCAGTTTTCCAGCTTGGCTTTCTTCCCTCTTGTTGGTTGAATTTAGACCAGGGGTTGCCACTTGATTGAAATCGTCATGCTGCGAGGTTGTGACGTTACTGATGAGTCACTTTTTTCTTGGCTATGTAATGATGCAGCATCATGACACAATGTCCTACCCCTACTGTGTCAGGATTTCTTGAATGGTCCTATTGATTTGGCTTAAAGGGCCTGGGACAGGGTCATCAGAATTGATACTGTCATTGGTTTTCAAGACATGTTTGCGATTAGGGGCCTTGATGCAGCTCCATTGCTAGAGTGCTTAAGAGAAGACACTCCTTCGGCGACAGGAGAGAGCTCTCCCATCGGCGCAGTTAATCCACCTTCCCAAGAGGTGGTGGCTTTGTTAACAAGGAGAAGCTCTCCCATCAACATAGCACTGTCTACATAGGGGGTTAAGGTCACACCCCTGAGCAATGTAGTTATACCGACATAGGTCTGTAGTGTATACCTGACCTAGGTAGGAGTCTCACTGACCAGCCAAATTGTGAGACCAGGACAAAGGGACAAACGCATACAAACTCAACCTATTGTACCTCCGTCCCTACAGTCACCTGTTACCCATTAACTTCTCATTAAGCTGCACGCAGGTTTTGGTTTTAACCTCCCTAGGACAGCTACATTACAGCATGTGCTTTTCTAATCTGAAAAATTCCCAGAATTCAGCAGTAAAACCCTGATGTCAAGGAGCCTGACAGATTCATCCTCTTGTGGGTTTCCCTCCCTTCTTTTTCAATGGCAAGGCCATGTCCAGAGAGCAACGCCCTGCCTCTTTTGTGTAAGGCCCATCCTATTTGAGTAACGTCCCCCCGATTCTGAATAAAACCCTGCCTCCCTTTGAACACAGCCCAGCCCTTGTGAAAGAAGCTCATTTTGATTCTTGGCATAGTTAGGGAGGATTCAGATGGTGTAAAGATAGCAGTGAAAATAAAGGGCCTCTCCCTTAATGCCAAGTAAAGACAAGGTGCAGATAACGTAAATCCACGTTTTAGAAGCAATAAGGAAAGAAATGAGCGAAGTCTTAAGTGATATTTTAGCAGTTCTCAGGTGACAGAGGAGCACAGAAAAAACATCAAGCCTAACACTATTATTCAGAAATGGGAGCACACGATTAGACAAGCAATTATATACCGGGAAGCTTAACATAAATTGTGGGCAAAAATATCAGAAACAATTTTGTAGGATTTAGCAAGAGAGCACCTTGTAAAGCATAATTGGATTAGAGGAGACAGCCAGCGTGGATTTACAAGCATGAGGCCCTTTGCTTAACTAACTTGTTGGAGTTCTTTGAAGCTACAGCAATACCGTCAGGGTAGGCAAGGGAAACGTAATAGGTGTTATGCACTTAGATTTCCCAAAAGCAATCGGGGAGGTTGTTCAGCAAGATTACTGGCTAAGGGAAGGAGTCACGGTATAAAAACAGGCTGGCTAGAAAAGTAACTCAGAAGCAGGTATAGCCGGAGCGTAGGCTGTATTGCCTATGCTGGGAAGAGCTTTGTCAGGAAAGTTAATACGGCGGTTTGCCTGAAGGTTTAAGGGTTTTGAGATCTCTTGTGTTTAGATTCTAGTATGAACTACTGACCACTTCCAACCTGCTGGCAATAATGCACAGCACTTATGTTCCTGGAGCCTTAGCAATCCTGCAGGCGGGGGAGTTTCCTCTGGACAGGAACTCAGGGCTAGTCACCCTGCAGAACAGGTAGAATTTTGAGCCTGGAAGACGACATAGCACTTTCCATCTATTGTTCTCTAGCACTTTTAAAAAGGCAGGCGAGAATCATCCCTGCTGTTTTACCAGTGTGGATCTGAGGCACAGAGTGGTGAAGGCACTGGCCAAGCAAGTAACAGAACGCGGGTCTCCTGATGCCTGGGCTCTGGCCACCGGACCGTGCTGCTGCTGAGGTCTGTTCCCAGTACTGAATGGAACACATTTTGCGTACTAGCATAAGCGAACAGTGGCAACCCCTGTCCTGCAGAAACTGGGTTTTTTAAGCACCCCGTGTGTGGTTATTCTTTATTTAACCGGCAGCGAGTGGCCACCCTTCCAATGTAAGCTCAGCCCTGTTCACTGGGTCTGTGCCCTGGGGATGGGATGGATCAGGGATCATTAGTGGGCTGCGTAGGCTTCTACCTCCAGCTAGCTGATTCTGACCCAGCCCATGTCAGCCGTGAGCGAAAGCTATTGCCGTCTGAAGACCATCCAGTGATTGGGGTGAAAGAAGCTGGTGGGTTTGTGGCCCATTTCCAAACGGGCTGGTAGCCACGCCCCCAAAACAACATCGGACCTGGCATGCTTGGCTGCCTCGTGACCAGCTCCCGGAGACTGATCTCTCTTCTCTCCACTGCAGGTCAGGCCCAAGGCACGGGAGAGGAAGCCTGCACTGCCCCTGCTCTGTGGATGCCAGGCAGATTCTGCCCTATCACTCTGGTGTAAATATGGAGTAACTCCTGTGGATTTTTTCTGGGCTTACACCTAGATGAGAATATGGCCCAAAGAGAGGAGGCCAGTGGCTGGGGGCTGGTAATGTGACACCTCACAGCAACACACACCGCTCTCCAAGCTAATGCCATTCCAGGAACCCAGTCCCTAGGTCTCTTTTTGCACAACATTCCAAAACAATGGGCAACATTTTGCTCCCCGCTCCAGCTGCTCTTGGAGCCATTAAAACTGATAACGACGGAATTTGGGCTTAAGAAATCTCCCCTCCAGTCCAACAACAACAAGTCCTTGCTCTGCAAAAAGGGCCCGTGTTGCCGGTATCCCTCTCTGTTGCACTCCCGCATCTCGGCTGGTCCAAAGGAGACGGGGAAGAGACAGTCTGTGGGCTTGAAAGCAGGAGAGATGCTCCCAAGCCTCTCCACCTGTCAGCAATATGAGCCCAAAGGCTCTCTATAAGCAGCCGGAGGACCCAGTTCCAGCTCTTTGCATGTCAGTGTTTCATTGGACAGAGAGCTCAATGCAACCCACACAACCTTCAGAAAACCCATTTAGTATCTCGGTAGTTTCCACGCTTATCCCCACTAGGGTGACCAGACAGCAAGTGTGAAAAATTGGGACGGGGGGGGGACTAATAGGAGCCTACATAAGACGAAGCCCCAAATATTGGGACTGTCCCTATAAAATCGGGACATCTGGTCACCCTAATCCCCACTCAGCTCTCTCTTTTTCCCCGTGTTCATTTCCCTCCCACTCTGCCATTCCCCCCTCCCCTACACTTCTCTCCTCTTTCCCTTCCGATCTTTCCTCAACACCATCCCTCTGTTTTACACCCACACTGTCTCCTTCCCTTTCTCCCTGTGAGCCCTCTCTTATTTCTCCCCTCCCTCCTTCCCTCTCCTGTACAACTTGACCCGAGTTTTTATGGATCAGTCTATTTACAAAAGCTTAAGCTGAAAATCAATTTTAATTATAAAAATCCGTTTGCCGTATCAATAAATCATAAAAAGCCTCTGCGAATTACAGAAGGAAGGTTACACCTGAAAGTGGAGTGTGGGGGCCAATAACTCATTTTCCCTCTGGAACAGCCCCCTGCATTCATTGGACAATATTCATCATCGTCATTATCCTTTGCATTATTAATGGCGTAACAGTGAGATGAATGGGAGCTGAGTCATTTTTAAACAAATAACACTGGCTGTAACTTGATTTGCAAGCCACCTCTTGACAAGAGCCCTCATTTTTTATATTTGGGGGGGTGGCGAAATCATTCATTGTGTCTCCTTTTTCGGGGTAAACGATTGATCAAACTGCACTGCAGGAAGCAAATTAATCCTTCCCAACTGGACTGCTGTATCACGTCTCTTAGTGTAACAGGGCTATTTACATTTTTTATTAATTATTATTGTTATGGGTGCCTTTATTGGGACTTGTGCTGCTCTGGAGAGACAGACATTCTGATGATTGTGAAAGGCTCTCGAAGATAGAACGGCATCCTGTGATTCCGCTCTCCGCCACTGGGGGGCGCAATTATGGTACTGCTGCTAATTAATGGTAAAGGAACCGCCCACTGACTTCACAATGTCTGGGCTTTGAGTGTCTGTGTTCTGGGCTTTGAGTCAGGGCCTGGGTGAGTAAGCAAGAGGTGTTGCACTTCAGGACTGGTGCGAATACATAGCACTGTGTGTGTGAAAGACACACCCACAGACATGGTGACTGGAGGAGCCAACAGGAGTGAGGCAGGAGGGAAAGAGACCAGTTACCTGCAACCATGAACAAAGAAGTGGCAGCATGGTCTAGTGGTCTGAGCTCAGGCTGGGGGCCAGGATTTTCCTATATCCAATCCTGGCTCTGCTACTAACTTGGGACAGTCCCTTAAACTCTCTGGCTTTCCCCATCTTGACAAAGCCCTGGCTGGGATGATTTAGTTGGGGATTGGTCCTGCTTTGAGCAGGGGGTGGGATGAGATGACCTCTTGAGGTCTCTTCCAACCCTGATATTCTATGATTCTATCTCTAACACCACCACTTCCCTCATGTCCAAGAGGTACAAGATTTAGTTAAAGAGCTTTGGGAACGCAAAGCAGTAAGTGGATTTCCAGAAGCACTCAACATCCAGCAGCTCCCATGGAAAATTTTTTTGCCACTTCAGTGCCTACATCTGTCTAGCTGCGTGCCTCACAACCGTTACCCCCAAAGCCCCCTGGGAGGCAGAGCAGTGCTATTATACCCATTGTACAGATGGGGAACTGAGGCGCAGAGAGGCCACAGCCCAGATCTTTAAAGGTATATTGCTTTTCAGTGAGACTGAGGCTCCTAGGTGCAACTCTGAGTGGAGCAGCAACTAAAACCTTTAAAAACATAGGCCTAAGTGACTTGTCCCAGGTCACCCAGGAAGTCTGTGGCAGATCAGGGGCTTGAATCTGGGCCTCTCCATTCACCAGCTGGCACCCCAACCTTTTCCCCCTAATAGGTCGCTGAACCCTTTTGAAAGCCTACCCTGGTGTTATTAAGGGGCCCAATACTGACGTAGTCATTCAGTTTTACCCACACTGGTGAAAGTTTTGGCCTGAATAAGACTCCTCCCCAGATACAGCGAATAGCTTTGCTTTCCAGTCACAATGACCTTGGGCCCAGAACTGATCAGTGCGACAGACTTTCTGACTTTTCCCTGAGGAACCAAGTCATGCAGCCTCTCAAGGTCAGGTGAGAGACACAGATAAGAATGTCTGTATTTAATGAGCACACCCCAGAGAACCTAGAAACCTGCTCAAAACAGACCTGTAAATCAAGGCTATTCTCCTCCTGCCTGCTTTCATTCCTCTCCAGTTAATCTTGCTCCAGACTGGTTACAAACAAACAACTGCCACCTTAACGAGCCAGGCAGACATAACAGCATCCCCTTTATCTGTGACATGAGAAAGGAGTCTGCTAAAAGGGCATGCAGAGACCCCAAAGAGACAGGCGAGAGCCAGAGACTCCAATCCCGTTCCTGCCCGACTGAGAGAGAAATAGACTAGAGACAGTAACATTTTGGCATGAAGACCTTGGAGTCTTGGGCTCTGGAGCAGGGCTTTTCCTAATGAGGGCTGCAGCAGTGCCGTGAGAGGGGTGTTTATCAAGAATCTCGGGCATGCAAGCAAAAGCTGCCCCTTTTCATGCACAGCCTGGCAGGCAGGGATTTTGCTTGGTGACCCCTTAAGAGCCAGGAACCCCATTTCCCTGACTTAGTGCCTGCACTACAGACCTGAGGGATAAGCTGAGACAAAAATGGAGGTGGTGAGCTGCTGTCCTTCACCGAGCGGCCACAAAACCAGGGTCTATCACCACCAACCTGCTAAGGTATCCCCTTGACACTAATCACAACAGCAGCTGCCAGACTAACGCCTGCGGGAAACTCTGTCACTGGAACCTGACCCAAGCACACCCAGGATCAAGTCTCAGGCTTGGAGTTTAAACTCACAGCTGAAGGCGAGAAACGGCTCCTTAATGCCAGTGCACCTGCAGATAGTTAGTGCTAAATCTTCAGGAGTTATTAGAGGTGATAACTTACACATCTGCGTCCGTAGATTCACTTCGCCGCCGCTATGTCTCTCCCCGTTTATCTGCAGCCGCACACAGCCCAGCTCTCTGCGGATGCAGTGCCTGTATCTAAAGTCTATATCACACATGCAGTTACCCTGGGAGGTTGTGTAACCCCTTTGGGGTTTAGAGAGCAGGGCCCCTTTCAATCTTTTTCCTAAGTGGGGAGGGGGAGCAGTGAGAGAAAGGAGGGAAACTCCACGGGGTGCTCTGGAGCTCAAGGGAGAGAAGGGCTGCAGCAAGCAGACCTTCGCAAAGTGAAGCAGCGGAGAACCTGCCTGACGCCTGGGAAGGACAGGGCGGCCGATCAGGGACACCCCCGACAGGAGCCAGTAGGGTGACCAGACAGCAAGTATGGAAAATTGGGACAGAGGGTGGGAGGGTAATAGGAGCCTATATAAGAAAAAATCCCCAAATATCGGGACTGTCCCTATAAAATCGGGACATCTGGTCACCCTAGGAGCCAGGAGGAGCACTGTGCCAGCGAGGAATCGCCCGAGAAGGACAGGCCGGAGCTGGACCCAGTATCACGGCTGCCCAGAGCTGCATGGGGCTGTGAGTACTGGGGCTTGGGACCAGGGTTGGCTCTAACTTTTTTGCCGCCCCAAGCAAAAAAAAAGAGTGCCGCCCTCCATAGTGCCGCCATAACACACACCCCCAGCACCGCGCCGCCAAACCCCCCAGCCCCCCGTGGAGTGCCGCCGAACCCCCCCCCAGTCCCCTGCGGAGCGCCGCACTGCCAAACCCTCCCGCTGCCACACACACCTCCCGCGGAGCGCCGCCGAACCCCTGAGCCCCCCGCGGAGCGCCGCCGAACCCCCCAGCTCCCCGCGGAGCACCGCCGAACCCCCCCGCCGAACCCCTGAGCCCCCCGTGGAGCCCGCCGAACCCCCCCAGCCCCCTGCGGAGCGCCGCGCCGCCAAACCCTCCCGCCGCCCCCGGAGCGCCGCGCCGCCGAATCCTCCCGCCACCACACACACCTCCCGCTGAGCGCCGCTAAACACCCCCACCGCCGAGCCGCGCTGCCGAACACCCCCTCCCACCCCCTGGAGGGAGGCTGTTAGCTAGTTAAATGGGGAGGGGGTCGCTCTGTGTGGCTTTGCAGAGAGCGGCAGAAGAGGGCACTGGAGGGGTTTGTTGGGGGAAAGTTCACAGGCACCGAAGACGACCAGGAGCACCCAAGACTCACCACCGGACTGGCACTTTGCTCAGGCCTCCTGAACTCTGTGTGCAGACACATTGCTCAGTGTCTGCCCTTCCAGACTGCACTACCACTGGGCCTGTGGGGCCTTGGTTTGGATGCAACCCTGTTCTACTGCTCCCCCTACATTTCCCCTTGTTGTGTTTCTCCTCTCATCCCTCTGTAAATAAATATTTCCCTTTCTTATATCCAATGTACTTTTCCTGTGGGTGGGTGTGTTCACTCTGGGGGGTTTGGGACAGGTGCCCCTGGGGTGGAAGGGATTTTTCCTGCTGCATTCCTGCGCGCGCCATCTCTTGGCCAGAGCTGCCTGCAGAGCAGACTCCATCTTGGCCACGAGGGTGCTAAAGTTACAGCTGGATTTACTGTTTGGGCCTCCAATAAAGGACGTCACATATGACTGTTTCTCCTCTGAGGGCTGGATCCTGCATAGCACCAGGGTGGCGTGTTGCCTGTGTCAGGACAGCGCACTCAGCGGGCTCCGTTCAAGGGAAGCCCACTCCGTGTTAAGACGCCGCTGCTATATGGCTGCTCAATGACTCCTGCTCAGTAGCAGGGGGAAGCCAAGGGGGAGCGTGTGTAGTTAGACACCTCATTGGCATGAGGAGGACCATGCTGGAGCCCGGATCTCTTCAAACACATCCATTTCCTGCCCCTTTTCTTATCTCGAGTAGGAGTGAGACTGCAAGGGTACCTGACTGCAGGTCAGTTCAAAGGGCTGTGACCACGCACAGCCCCCACTCGCACTTAGCCTGGAGGGCAGCAAGCACTATGCAGGAGCTGGCAGGATTAAGGTTACCATCGTTAATAACTAGGAGACGTGACCTTTTCTTTCCGATGAGACCTTGCTATCACGAGCGAAGCCTCACTCAGCTCAGGAGTAGTCCTGGGGTTTTCAAAGGAGCCTAAGGGAGTTAGACACTTAACTCCTATAGGGATTTCACAACCTCTGTCCCCTAAACTCTATTTAAAACCCCAGCTTGATTGTCTGCAGGAAGCAGCTAACAGAATAACTAGTTTATTGGAACAGCTTTTTGACCTGAAATCTGAACACACTCTCTCTCTCCGGGTAGCATTTTTTTCATTATCTCAGTAGAAACTCTAATACTCTTGACAGCCACTGGAAATGGGGCAGCTTCAGATACAGCTACAGAGCAATGATCACCTTGTTCTCTATTCTGGGAGATGTAGACCAGCTTCCAGTCTGTTGTCGGAAGGGAATATCTAACCTTTCCTTTGCACTGAGTGCACGTGATCCAGCACTAATGGGGACGAGACAGTGAATTGAATGAATTTGTTCAGTGAGTTGGCTCAGAAGCACCTTCAGCTAAATTTAACACCTGATTTTCCAATACCTGCACCAAAATTACACCCACAAAAATGCATGCACCCATGTAAATGTAATACGTGGACAGAATGTCTGTTGTATACCCTTCCAGTGGCTGCAGCCAATAGAGTACAACAGCCTACTCCTGCTACCAGATAATGGAGTTACTCCTATTGCTCAAGCAATAGATCTTTCTGTTGATCCCAGGTACAGCTAGACAATATTTTTTCATCAAAATGTTCTTTGATGAAAAATGGCTTTCTGACCAAAAGAAAAAATGTCGCAGAAAAGTTTCATTTTGGTGGAATTGTTTTGTTGAAAAAAAAAATTGGTGAGAAAAATACCAGTTTCTTCCACTTTTTTTTACTGCTTCCTACTGGGGAAAAAAATGGAGCAAGAGTAAAAAAAACTGAGAGAAAGTAGAGGGGTGGGTGCCTCACAAAAATGTAAATTTTAAATTAAAATTGTTTTGAAATGTTATCATTGAAAGATGGGAAATGTCATGAAAAAATTTGAACAATAGGATTCTGTTTAGATGTTGTTCAAAATTGTTCAGGAAATATTCTTCCTTTTTTGACCCATACGACAAATCCCACTGCAAGGTCCAATTAATGATGTTTCTTGTTTTGTTCTCTGCTGCTTTCGCTAAAGTTGCAGTAATTGAGTTATGATTTTGATTTCCCTCTCTAATTGGAGTATACATCCTAATTATTTGCTAATAAGACTTTTATAAGAGACAGTATTTTGTTTTTCAGACCTGTTTCTAATTATCAGTATATAAACAACTACCATCAAAACTCTGTGGGCCAAATGAAGGGGTGATGTGTAACGCAGTGTGAGTTAAACTTTAGGCTTTGCCTACACTAGCCTGTTTTCATTGCAACTACCACTCTGAGCAGGATGGAGCGGGACAAGTTAAAAGGCGGTAGTCACTAGTACATTGTATATACTAATGCTAGCTTTGGTGGAGTTGCATCACCAGTAGCAATGATGGGAAATTTTAATGGGGAAAAACAGTTTGTGCACATCATGCTCTAGGCTTCTTTATACTCGCATAGACTCAGTGGGCCAAATTCAGGGGAGCCTAGTTACACCGTGGGAAGTGGACGTTGGTCTGAAAAACAGCTCTAAGGAAGCCTAAGGCTGAGGGTATTAAAAACAGCTTAAACTGATGTCAAATTGTACATGTCAAGGAACCTAGAAGAAGGTAAATGTAGATTCACTCTAGGCTTATGCAAACACACTTGAATCAGCTTTGCAGCTGGCCCTGTGGGTGAAATTCCCTCCAGTGTAGGGGACCCTCATAAGGTCCCATACACAAGATAAGTCTCACTTAAGACCGAAAACTGTATGGTGCTGAGTCCTCTCACCTCTATAGCAGGAAGTGTTCAGGACCTTGTTGGATTGGGACCATAAGAAGGACTTGTCCAGTCCCTCTGCACGGAGGTGAATCTCACTCTAGTTAAACATGAACAACGATCTCCCTCCTCCGTGAGAATACACCATGGAATTAATTATCGTTGCTCTTTAGTAGTATCAGAGTCCTTTAGTCCTCGGCTCTAGTTCAAACAGGAATTAATTCAGGGCAGTCTTATGGCCTGTATTATGCAGGAGGTCAGACTAGATGATCACAATGGTCCCTTCTGGCCTTATAATCTAAGAAATTTTTAATTTACTTTAATTCACTTTGACAAGCATATATCTGTGATGTTCAACACCTTTTGGAACAACCTCAGCCTGCTCCCAGAAGGATAGGGCTTAGTAAGCACATGATCTGAAACACCTAAATTCTCTGGAGCTGCAGTTTAGATCTTGCCAGGAGAAACCTGATAATTCATCCCCCCGCAGTAGAAAAATCTAATTCCATGGACCTCCTGGTATTTCAGATGAGACCTTGAAAACAAACACAAGATCCTATTGTGACCTCAGGAGAACAACCAGCACCCCCATGTTCATCCTTGTAAAATGATTGTGTGGTATCCAAGGCAAAGTTTGTTATGTCGGTTGTCTTTGGAAGGCTCATGATGTACTGAGCATTGTTGTTATAGTAACTGTTACTGTAATGTTATAGTAAGGTTATAGGTTATAATTTCATGTATATAGTTATGAGGCTAAAAATGTATCCTCATGGCCTAAAGCAAGCCCAAGCAAAAACTCTCCAAGAACAGAGAGGCAGTTCACACGTCATCAGGGCATGTATGGGACAAACCCAGCCCAGGCTCACAGGAACAAAGGACGCTGGCCTAGGCAGCAACAAAAGAATCTGTTAGATTTCGAGTGAGTCACCCCCCTTCCTTTGGCCAGTTTGGGACTGCGATGAGGTAATGCTCACCTGATTCTGAAGGGGGGGAGACAAAGCCAAGAGGGAAGAAAGAACATGATAAAAGGGAGAGACATTTGCCATGCCCTCTCTCTCTCTTCCACCTACATCTACAGACACCACACCAAACAACTGAAGCACTGATCAAAGGGGAGAGCCTGGCTGAAGAGCAACCAGCCAGCCTGTGGTGAGAAGCATCTAAGTTTGTAAGGCCATTGAAAGTGTTAAGATCAGCTTAGAATGCATTTTGCTTTTATTTCATTTGACCAAATCTGACTTAAAATAAAATAAATAAATATTTGTTGTGCTTTAACTTATAATCACTTAAAATCTATCTTTATAGTTAATAAATCTGTTTGTTTATTCTACCTGAAGCAGTGCATTTCGTTTGAAGCGTGTCAGAGACTCCCCTTGGGATAACAAGCCTGGAACATATCAATTTCTTTGTTAAACTGATGAACTCATATAAGCGTCCAGCGGGCATAACTAGACACTGCAAGACGGAGGTTCCTAGGGTTGTGTCTGGGACCGGAGATATTGGCTAGTGTCATTCGGTTGCACAATCCAAGGAGCAGCTTACATGCCAGAGGCTGTGCGTGAACAGCCCAGGAGTGGGGGTTCTCACAGCAGAGCAGGGTAAGGCTGCCTCCCAGAGTCAAGGATTGGAGTGACCTAGCAGATCACCAGTCCAGATAACACCAGAGGGGAACGTCACTGCTCCCAATGAACACTGAAGATCATAAAAGTTTGACCTGGTGGTTCTAGTAAAAAATCTGTCCCCCACTCCATGCTTCTGTATTGTGCAGTGCACTGCTGCTCTCTGGTTCTAAGTTTGGCTACATTTCAGTGAGGGGCATAGGGATTCCTATTTCTGGCCACTGTCAGCAGCAGGATACAGGATTAGATAGACTGTTGGTCTGATCCATTACGGCAGTTCCTAAGTAAATCATTTCCTAAACCTTTTTGGATCCTAGTGAATAACTGATGCTAAGTAAATATAAACTGAGGCTACTCTGTGTGTTGAACTTTTCTTTCACTGAAAGTTTCTTAACACTTTATAAATAAACATTAAGCAAGCTTCTTTTATCTGCATAAGGAGAGGCCAGGCAGCAGATGAAGAATGGAGACTATACTCATGCAACATAATGTATGAGCTTGCCTGTGTTTTACAGATGACGCCCATCATCCTGATCATTCTTCTGGTTGTCTGTGAAGGCAAAACTACCAGGATTCCTGTTGACACAGTGGTGAAGGAGGGGCTGAAGTCAGGAGTGGTGCCAAGTGCAGCAGCTGGATTTGTATTGACTGACATATCCGTGGCTCCCCAATGTGTTCAATGAGCCTGGATCTAACACATAACCTCAGGCAATACCTGGGAGGGCTCTTGGAAGAGTTAGTCAGTGATGGGCAACTATGTATGGTTCCACCACTGGGCAATTGGTGCCCAGTCAGTGGAACAGCATTACATGTGTAAGCTGGAAGATGCTTTGATACAAATTCAGCTAGATGGAGAAGACTTCTAGGTGACAGAAAACCTTGCGTCCACCTTTGGCTCATCAGTCAATGATGCCTTCATCTTGATGTCTAGGGCATTCCCTGCTTTCAGCCTTATTCCTGCCCTCAAGTCAAATATTGAAGCTTTGAAGACCAACATGGAAGCATCCAGAAGCAGCTCTTTAACCAGCAGAGAGGCCTGGTGAACCTGGGATCAGCCCCGATGAGGCAATAATGCTAATTAATCTCCTCACAACCTGGCAAGTCGCCCTTCCCATCACATCCCTGAAATTGCCACAGTTAGTAAAGACATCTCCACTCAACAGCCAGGTTCACAGTTAATAACCACAGTGCTAAGTCAGATTGACAGATGCCTTTGGGATTTATGCAAAATCCAGATATCAGCCTATCTAGTTCCCCAGGAGGTTCTCAAAGAAATCTTAAAGCATGTGTCACCAGAAGGGGTGGACTCTGACCCTCTTCAAAGTGAAGTCGCATACAGCATAGGGAGTGCCTTCCAAATCCGTGCTGATGTTGAGAAGATAGAAGTGGCATTTTTGTTAATTTTGCCTCATGCCGAATTGCATGATGTGTAAAAAGAACAGGAGCACTTGTGGCACCTTAGAGACTAACAAAATTTATTAGAGCATGATGTGTATCAGCTGAAATTAGTTCTCAGTGTAGGTTACCAGCTGAAAGATACCTACATGCAATTTGAAACTCCACCCATGTTTGCTTTCCAAGAACCCAATATCAGTAGACGGTACCCAGAACAAATAGGAATTGACAAATCAAAGAGGATCAATGCTTATGCTTTATCAAGCTGTGCCTAACAGATGCTGATGAAGTGATGTGTGGTTTGAAGTCAGGAAGTGACTGAGAAATGTAAACTGTCCATCACAAATTCCAAAGGAGTTGTCAAGATCAGAAAGACACTTGCTGATGCCCAGTGGTTGGTTAGTACCCAGGAGTCAAGTGTAACTCTTTTCTATCCTATGCAAGATATGCATGTTGAGATTCACCTAACATCCAGTGTTAACCTGATAGATGTGCTACCAGGTGCCTTGATCTTTGTAGGAAACTTAATTCTACAGCCCATTGATCCAAAATATCATCAGGATGTAGTAGAGACTGTTGATACATTTTGGCCTGATGTAAGCAGAGTCAGGATGAGCTCTACCCTGACATCTGGTGGTGAATTATGGCGAGTGTGGAAAAGAACTCCAGGGGCTGATCTTGTTTGCATAGGCACACCCACTCGCCTGGCATGAAACAACAGCAACTCAAAGTGGTTACTTTGGCTGGTGTGGGATCCCCAGTTTCTCTGTTATTGGGGCAGGAAGAATAAAGTTTTGTTACCCTGATTCTGTGAATCAAGGCCAGTGGAACTGTGTATAACAGAAGGACTGAGTGAGTCATTCACCATTACCTAAGTAGCATGTGCTTGTCAAGGGGCATGGGTTACAAAACCCAGTGAATTGAGAGAGGATGGGGACAGGTATTTGTACCTGATGGGATGGGCCCCCTCTCTGAGGGGTTGAAACACTAATTGCACTACCTCCTCTCTCCACTGTTGAATATCAGAGCTAACTTTTGATTCCATTAGAAGTCTAGTTACAGACTGGTGAACTGAATTCACTTTGGGCCAGTGGTGCACTAGCACTGGGGCTCCCCTACTATGAGCTGAAATCACAAAAGAGCTGAGATCACTGAGGCGGTGTTAACTAGTGGGGGAGCCTGAAGCTATAATGCTAAGCGGTTGGCAGAGCAGCTAGCAGAGTGGAGCCTTGTGGGACGGTTGGCGTGGCGCTGAGTGACTCACAGGTCGGTGAGTGGAGCGGCTGGAGGAGCAGCTAGTAGAGCAGAGCCTTGTGGGAGCGGCCCAAGGAACGGCTGGAGCGGAGCGGCTCACAGGTCGGTGAGCGGAGCGGCGCGGCGCACAGGTCGGTGAGCGGAGCGGAGCAGTGCGGAGCGGCACGGCTCACAGGTCGGTGAGCGGAGTGGCGCGGAGCGGCACGGCGCACAGGTCGGTGAGCGGAGCGGGGCAGAGCGGCGCGGCTCACAGGTCGGTGAGCGGAGCGGGGCGGAGCGGCACGGCACGGCTCACAGGTCGGTGAGCGGAGCGGAGCAGCTGCCAGAGCAGTTCGTGGGACGGCAGGAGTGGGACTGCAGGTGGAGTGGAGCAGTTCGTGGTGAAGGCTGGGTGGAACCCCACGGAGAAGCAGCCGGTTGGCCTCGGATCACGTAAGGTGCCCCTTAACACCCTGCTCACACACACCCCCCTTTTGAACTCTGGGGCTGCACTGATCAGGGACAGAGACTTTGGGGGGTTGTTGGACTTTTGGGACTTTGGTGATTCTTGGGTCGCTGGTTTCAAGAACCAACGGGAGAGGACACGGCCCAATTTGCTGGGGTGGGTCTTCGCTCATGGTTTGGTCTATGAACTCTAGTTGTGGTGTTTTTCCAATTTAATGCTGATGTCGTTTACCTCATGTTATTAAACATTTTCTGTTACACTCAGACTCCGTGCTTGCGAGAGGGGAAGTATTGCCTCTTAGAGGCACCCAGGGGGTGGTATGTAATTGTCCCAGGTCACTGGGTGGGGGCTCGAGCCGGTTTTGCACTGTGTTATTGAAGCGGAACCCCTAGATACAGAACCCGGCCCTTGTTGCTGCCAACTTAGATGGGCAGAAGGGTTACACTAGTCTTCACTTACCGGCTGGTCCGGCGGCACGCCATCGATGTTCTGGGATCGATCCCGGAAGTGCTCACAGTCAGCGCCGGTACTCCAGCTCGCCGAGAGGAGTACGCGGCGTCGACGGGGGGAGACTTCCGGCCGCGTCTGGACCGCGGTAAGTTCGGACTAAGGTACTTCGAATTCAGCTACGTTATTAACATAGCTGAATTTGCGTACCTTAGTCCGAAGTCCGGACTAAGTGGGGACCAGCCCTTAGAGGCCACCAACTCCTAGTTGACCAGAACATTGATCACATGCTGGAAAACAAAGATTTTAGAATTGTCTACCTGGCAGTGAATGACCAGCAAGTGTAAGTCTTTTACAATGGTTGGCCACTCAAGACACAGCAGCCTCCTTGTCCCCTCCTGTACCTATTGTTGTTATTGGTGTTAGTATGAGTGGCTGCTATATGGCTTTCTGGGATAATCCCATTGGAAGGCGAGCTGGAGCAGACATTTGAATAACTCTGGGAGGTTGGGAATGCACTCCTAGTTGTGCGAGACAACATTGTAAAAAGCCTGAAAACAACCAAATTATAACCTAATTTTGTGTGTTACTAGCTAATTACTACTGGAGTTCCAACTCCTGAAGGCCTTGTTCTCTTCTTCCTCAGCCCTTACATGGCAGGGCTTCTACTGATTTTGCTGATTGTTTTGTGTGAATAAGGACCCTGTAAAACTAAGTAAGGGCTCCAACATCTGCCTCCTAAGTATCAGTCGATTTACTAGAGTATTCACTTATTGCCTGTTAATTATGTATCTATTACTCAAAGAGTTATGCATCAGTTAATTTTATAGTTTGATAATGTTGCAATGAAAGCTGCCTATGTGAGAATGGCAACTATTCTAATGGCAAATGGCAAGTCTTGGTAGGTGGAAAGTGAATGTGTTGACAGCAAACCCGTCTTCTGTTCAAAAAGAGGGAACAAGAAGGAAGAGTTGCCCCAGCTGCATAAGAAAACGCTTAAACATCTTTAGTAATATATAATATAAAAAATTTTGAGAACACAAGTGACAGGAGCTGTTCAAGGCCAGCTGAAAACACCTATAGGAAGTTTAACTTGAATGAGTCCTTTCAAAATGTTACTTTCAAAAGACCACTCCATGGTCAAGGCCATTCACCTCACTGTTTTCATTCTTCTTCAATTAAACCCGTTCCAGAGAAGTACCAAATAACTCTAGTAGGATCGGGCTTATGGGAATGCCACTGTTGTGATTAGTCTGTTCAAAGAGGAATGTGTAAATAGGGTCTGCAGAGACTCTGCAGACAATAGAGCATGCAAGAAGGGGAGAGAGAGACAGAAGACAGACAAGAGAGGAAGAGAAAAGATCTGTATCAGAAGTAAAAACTAAAGACAGTAACAGCTAGGCCTGAAGACCAGGAGGTCAATGTGGGAAGTTCAAAACCAGTGAACTCTGTAGACATAAGTAACTGCTAACCTGATTTCCAGATGCGGTGGGCACCTACACCTTTGTTGGCAACAGTAGAAGTTGAGGATGCTCAACAAGGCCATGTGTCTTTAATTGATAGTAGGTTTTCTACTGTGCTAAATAAAGCAGACAACTTAACTCTCTCTGTCAAGGGAAGAAAGCATTAACCCTCTCAGCCCTACTGCCAATTCCTGGACTTTAAAAAGGATTGTAGGGCACCTCCAGAGAAAAGAAGTTTTTTTCTCAATGATCCCTGAGAAGTCAGAGACCTGACTTTGCTGGCATGGGATAGCCAACAAGCAAGCCCGACCAGACCTGAAGAAAGCACCTGAGGATAAGTGAGTGAAGATCAGACACAAGTAATATGAGACCACATTGAGTACCTTCCGTTACCCACCAGCCAGGATCATCCAGATGATTAACTACAACAGACTTCCAAAACAATGCCCAAGAGAAACTAAATAGAACTTTAGCCCCACACTGTTGCAACACAAAATGAGAAGCCACAACTGAGTGAAAATAAAGAGTTAAAATGTTCAGTTCTAGATGATAGTTGACGACTTGCCAGAATACCTAGCCCGCAGATCTCTGTAGCGAACTTTGCAGGAATCACCCTGGATTAGAGGCAATCGCTGACATGTTAGGGTTCATATATTCCTTTATCTAGAATAGATTTGTATTTGGTTGCATCCAAGTATACACATACGTAATCCCAAAAGCAGATGTTACGGTTCATACTGAAATGCTGATCTACTGTATATTGTGGTGATAACTTAAGACCCACTATATAATGCCTGAGTGATTGTTTTGCAAACAGAGTTTACGGAACTATTCATTCCCCTCCTACCCACATTGAATTTTTGTTGTGATTCTTTCTTTTAATTTCCTTTCATTCATTTTTGTTTAATAAAAGTAGAGTAGTTTACTAGATTCAGAGTTCGAGTTTCTAATCATGGAAAAGAACATGAAAAACTAGGCTCTTAGGTATCAAAACCAACCCCTCATTCAACCTCTAGTCAAAGTATGGGTCCACTTGGAATGAGATGACTGAAACCAACCTTTCACTACTACTACTCAGACACAATGGGCCAAATCATCAGCTGGTGGAAATCAGATTCACTCAATTGACTTCAATGACACACCAATTTATACCCAGTCTGGCCCAATGGGTCCTTGCTGCACAGGACAAGTTGAGACATTTCCAGCTTGTCTATACACAGAAATTGCACTAAATTTAACTTAAAATTGGTTTCGTTAAACCAGAGCAAGGTTTGTGTGTGGGTTCTCTTAGATCTGTTTAAAATGAGTTCTATTGTTTTAGCTTGCACCTGTACATTAACCAACATCTGCTAAATGGATATAAGCTAGGTCTAAACTGATAGAATAGAGGCCACACACAAAGCTGCTTTGTTTTAAATAAATCAGTAAAAAAAAAAAATATCACACTGTCAATTAAAATGGAACAGCTCTTTGTGAGAGGTCAGAGGCATTGGAAAAAATAGGATTAAGAGTCCACTGAACTGGAAGCAGAGAGATAGTGAAGGGAAGATGGTCTGAGGCTTCAAATAAAGGTCTGGGGGCCAAGAGAGACAGAGACTAGACAACACAATTCTTTGGAGCCGGTCAGCCATCTCTGGCCACAGATGGAAATGTTGCCACAGTGCACCAGCATACTTTAATTTATGCTTCACTGTTTTTCGTAAGATTTACTTTTTATAAGCACTCCTTCAGTGCCCAAGTTCCAGTTCTGCATAAAAATATCTCAGAGATAAATGGGGTTTTTTTAGGTTATTTAAAAAAAATGTGTGATACAGCACAATTGAACTCTGTAATACACAGCCTTTCCGAGCAAGCTAATAAAAGAGATGCAGCCTGCCTCCGAGGAGGGATTCTTTGCTGCGGATGGAGGAAGAAATTCAGAGTCTAATACCCACAGTAATGTGATAAGTGTACGCATTGTACATGCATGCAGTGCTTGTGTATGCATTCATTTGTGTTAAGGGTCTGTTTATGTGACTGCTGTGAATGTAGTCATGTAGTTGTGGGTATACATGCTGTATGCATGTGTGTGTTACGTGCATTGGGGGGGATAACTCAGTGGTTTGAGCATTGGCCTACTAAACCCAGACTTATGAGTTCAATCCTTGAGGGGGCCACTTAGGGATCTAGGGCAGTACTTACTACTGCTAGTGAAGGCAGGGGGCTGGACTCAATGACCTTTCAGGGTCCCTTCCAGTTCTAAGAGATATAGGTCTCTCTCTATTTATTTATTTAAATTGTACATATTGTGTTATGTGTATATGTAAATATGCATGTCTGGTGTGTGTGTTATGTGTTAGATATCACATATTGTATGTATAAGTAGTGTGCTATGTGTATTATTTATTACAAGTACTGTATAATGTGTGTGTGTATGTTTAAATGATCTTTGCATGTGTGTGCTTTATATATAGTATATTATGTTGTGAGTATCTTATGTTTATGGGTACATATTCATATGCTCTATATAGTATGTGTTGTGTGGTATGTGTATTTTATGTATTGTGTAAGGCATGTCATATGCATAGCATATGTACTGTGTAATAATAACCAGGCAATGCATGGTACACGTTTCATGAGTTGTGTGTGCTTTGTCTCATCTGTGTAATGTAATGGGTTTGTGTGTGCCATGCATGTTCTATATAGTACTGCGTGTCCTGTGTATCATATGGACTGTGTAATGTGGCTGTGTGATATGCATGTGTTTTATTAGACATGTCATGTAACGCACGTGTGCACACAAGTGGGTGTAGAGAGATAGGGCCCTGTGAATGCTGTCTGGTAGAGATGTACTCTGGGTAAACAGGGCTGTGTCACTGGCATAGACACAGGCCGACATTTCCACTGCCTCGAGGGAGAATAATTTATGTGGCTGCACATTAAGTTTGTCAAACAGCTCAGACAAAAGAAGATCCATCTCAGAGCTAATCTCCAGGATATGGACAGCGAAAGCAGCAGGCTGGAAAACTCTGCATGCATGAAATTCACTCAGCTTTCACGCAGCCCCTTCCTCCTTCTCAAAAGTTATTATGGGAAAGGGGAAACAAACAGGGAAAGGAGAAAGTTATTAATGTAAACAAGGGAAAAACACGCACACAAATAAGTGTGCAGTGCAGCTGTGAATATGATCAGGGCGGCTGGAGGTTCCTACATGGGGAGAGAGATTATTCTCCTTCCCCACATCCTCCATCAGCAGGGGATGGCTGGAGAGAGATTAAGGGACAGATCCTCAGCTGGTGTAAATTGACATAGCTCCATTGAACTCAATGTTCGCGTTGCTTCCCTAGTGTGAGGGAGTGTTGCCCAATGGTCACAGCAGGCGTCAAGGCGCTTGGGATTCTCTCCCCAGCTCTCCCACTCACTCGTTATGTGGCCGCAACCAAATCACTTGTCTTCCTTGTGCCTCAGATTCCTCCTGTATAAAATGGGGGTGATGATATTCACCTACCTCCCAGGGCTGAGGTGTGCACTAAAAGAACCAATTATCAGGCGGTAGCCGTGTTAGTCTGTATCTACAAAAACAACAAGGAGTCTGGTGGCACCTTAAAGACTAACAGATTTATTTGGGCATAAGCTTTCGTGAGTAAAAACCTCACTTCTTCGGATGCATAGAGTGAAAGTTACAGATGCAGGCATCTGTAAGAACCAATGTTCATCAAGTGCTTTGAGACCCTCAGATAAAAGGGACTTTAGACTCATGTAACTGAGTGTGGGGGCATATTTATTTATTTAACGAATTTGTCTCTGATTAGATCAGACACCTGTTACAAGCACAGCATGATTCCCATTCATTTCCCCATGTTGCTCCGTTTTCTAACTCGAAGTGTACACTGCATTCCAACAGCAGGTGCCTCTATGAGATGATTACCCCAGAGCTAACGGGTATGGATGGGTAAAGCAGAAGTAACACAGCACTGTATGTGAAGCACTGTTAGACACAGCATATCTGTACATACACCTCTCCCCTGATATAACGCGACCCGATATAACACAAATTCGGATGTAACGTGGTAAAGCAGCGCTCCAGGGGGGCGGGGCTGCGCACTCCAGCGGATCAAAGCAAGTTCGATATAACGCGGTTTCACCTATAACACGGTAAGATTTTTTGGCTCCCGAGGACAGCGTTATACTGGAGTAGAGGTGTATTTGCAGCCATGTCAGCTGAGAAATTCTTCCCATGCACCTCAATTGTCATGGGTGTCCATCTGGGGCATGGGACTATATTTCTATTACCCAATCACCTCCCCCATGCGTACTGTGCCTCCACTTGCTTCTGCTGATGCCATCAGCTGCCAGCTGCTACTGCTTCTGTGCTGTGCAGAACAGAAATCTTGCCCAACCATCCATCCCACACTCATTACTGTGCTATCCAAGCCGGCGGCTACAGTTACTGGCAATCTACCATGTGCTAGATGCCCAGGAACAGTAAATGAAGGTGCTTTTGCAACGTTTAGGCAAACACTGCCTCTTCCTTACAGGGAAAGCCCACCGCCACTGAAACACTGCGGCACGCTGTCCCACTCCCACAAGAATGACTGGGCCACAGAGAGTTCCCCATACAGTTAATGAGAGAGAAAAGCTAAAGGAGGGGACTGGGAGAAGGAGACACAGAGTGAATACAGAGCTTGGAGGGGCACGCATTAACAGGATAGAGTGACCACACCGTGAGTGGGGCTAAACCCGGGGCACCATCTGAGCCAAACCCTGGGTGGTGTTTCATTTAGAGGAGCGGAGTATGTCCCCTGCCCTCAGAGGGGAGTGATCGGACCATTCAGAAACAGGAGCGATTCCTGTGGGGGCTGTTTAGGAATCCCCTCTGCCAACTTGGCCAGCACCATGTATCTGTCCGGCTCTCCTCCAGGGGGGGCGTCCCACAGTGACCCAGGGGAGGAGGTGATGGCTAGAGTGAATTCAGGCTGCTCAGTGAGGTGTGAAATCCCTGGTGTTATATAACACACACACACAAACCACCCTTCTGAAACAGATGGAAATAATTCCAGGCCAGCGTCTGCTTTGCATATACGAAAAGAAGCAGCCGTCCCGATCCGCGGCGCAAGCTGACTCATCGCGCAATCCAATTATTTCTTCCACGAGCCAGTCACCACGTGGGCTGCCCCGTGAACGCCCTCAGCCCTAGCCCCTATGGGCTGCTGGCTGCTTGTCCCTAGGGGGTCAGAGAGCTCAGTCAGGCACAGCATGTGAGCTTAATGCAGCACTTCTGAACAGAAGCTGCCTGATGCTGAACTCAGTACGGCCTGCTCAGAGCTGGCTGTGAGAGTGGTGAGAAAGGTGCTCTCCGCTTCATTTTAAAGCCCTAAATAGGTACGTTCTGGCTATGTCTGAGCTCAGACCTCCCCATTGAGCCTGTGTGTCCTCTGAGATGGTTGTGTCCTTCCTGTAGAGAAGTCATGACTAGCCAGGCAGTTCTTTACTTTTGAACACAGACAGCATCCCTGTGGCCCAGCAGTTCCTAGACTGCGTTACCTGCTGTCACTAGGACACAGGATCTCCCCAAATCCTGATCCGGACTAAAGAGTTGGGAGAGGTAATGCCAACGACACTGCAGACACCACCTGCAGTTCAGGGATCCCACCATCACAGGTGTGGAACTCACTCACACCAGGGGGGCACAGCTCAGTTTCATTCTTCGCAAAGCTCAAGGGCTTTTCTTTATTTCAGAGGTGCTGCTTACAATGGCCACTGCTGGCCAAATACTGATACCAACCTCCCTCCCAATCGCCCTCTTCCCTTCTGGGTGTGGTAGAGCCCCTTGTTCACTTGAATTTTAAAGAGACTATGCTTTCAGTTGGATGCTGATGATGGTATTTTTACTGCACAGGGCCCTGAATGCTTTGGCGAAAGAATGCGGAGTCATTTAAGAACATAGCTAGTCCCCCAATGCTGACTATATACATTACCGCCTGGGATGGGGCTCACTGAACTGACGGCTCCGTCTTCTGGGCTGCCATGGAAACGAGGTGAAAGAATTGGGATGAAATGGGAGAGGTATGCACAAAGGCCAAAACCTGGCCCAGAACTGGGTCCTACTGTCTCCAGACGAAGAAGTGCCGATATATACTGGATGCCTGGCTCCTCATCCCCAGCTAAACTGATGGCAACGAGAAAGTCCTAGCCCCGTGACCTGGTGCAGCAACAGTCTCCCACTCAGACCATCTTTCCAGACCCACCGGGAAACCATCCATTTGGAGGTTCTGCAGTGACAGACATCCAAACCCACATGCATGCATACACACAGTTCCTGCTCCCATGCTCCCATGCACCCTCCGCAGAATGTCCTGTGGCCGCCCAGGGTATGTCTACATGGACATTAAAATAGGGTTACCATATTTCAGCGAGCAAAAAAGAGGACAGGAGAAGCCCCGCCCTAGCCCCGCCCCTGCCCCTCCCACTTCCCGCCCCCCCTGACCTCCCAACCCTCCCCCCGTTCCTTGTCCCCTGACTACCCCCTCCTGGGACCCCTGCCCCTAACTGCCCCCCAGGACTATCTAAGCCTCCCTGCCTCTTGTCCCCTGACTGCCCCAACCTTTATCCACACCCCCACCCCCAGACAGACCCCTGGGACTCCCACGCCCCATCCAACCACTCCCCACCCCCTGACAGCCCCCCCCCCCAGAACTCCCAACCCATCTAAACC